>NW_015387768.1:76661-210827 GCF_001527695.2 Protobothrops mucrosquamatus | reverse complement strand
ATATCAGGGAGCAAGGCTTTTCTCCACTATGCTCCACACCCTTGATGTCACCAGCTCACAAAACAACCAGAGGGAGCTGATCAACACCATTTCTCCACTCCATTTACAGACACACTGTCACAGGGCCTCTGAAGTACACGGAATGATGTTTCTGAATGTAACACAGGAAATAAAATTGTGTGTGACAGTACAAAACATACATAAAATAAATTCCTGCATTTTTTTTTCAACAATTATGCAGGATGTTTGTACATTCCATACAAACCTAGTTACTACATTCAGAAACTTCAGATATATTCCATACGGTAAAAAACAGAGTTCTGGAGGAAAAATAACTATATACTTAAAATATTAAATACTCAATGACCAAGCCACACCTTACTTTGTACACAAAGGTGTGTCTATACTATTACGGTAATAACATACAAAATGATGGGATTCAATCTTGTAAGCAATCTGAGTAATTCTATGTGGAAACTGAAGCTACACAACTGGTTTGAAACCTGTTTCAGTGGTGTGGGACAGCTTAACTAGATAAAGCAGACAAGGCAAAAATATTACATTATCATTGCCTGAAGACACTAAGCAAGCAATTTTCAATGTAGTGTAATTAACACCAGTAACAGTGAGATACAAAGAACATTTTAAAAAATCCCATTTTCAATAACTTCAAGAATATTTCTTCTTTATTTCCAGTGACTATTTCAAGACTGCTTAGTAGACACTTATCATTCAACTTCTAAAGGCTCCACAAAATAAATTGGGAGAGACTGGGTGTAAAATTGTCAAATTCAATTTAAATTAGAACTGAAAGGTTTGAACTTGTTTGGGTGAAGTTATCTGACAAGACTCACAGTGTATAAGGCAATGACAGAAAACTTTGGATATGTAAAATAAGGACAAGTATAGGTTTAATTTTTTTAAGAATAAGAAAAAAAATAAGATATAGACTTTCCATAGTCACTGCAACCCACTTCCTGAAAACATTACGGAGAGAACCATACAGCCCTAGTGAATGTTATAGAGCAGTGTTGGCGAACCTATGGCACGCGTGCCAGAAGTGGCACTCGGAGCCCTCTCTGTGGGCACACACACCGTTGCCCCAGCCCTGCCTTCTCCCATGACCCTCACCAGCAGCCCCCCCCCCCCGGAGACTTGCCCCCGGGCACGGCCCATGCAAAGCAGCGCAACCAAGGACATGGTAGCCGGGCAGCGGGAACAAGACTCCGCCCTTATGCCCCGTTGCACGCAGATGATGCTGCAGGGCCCAGCCGGAAGGCGTGGCCACCATGGCGCTGCTGGGCTGCCAGGATGATCTGTGGCGGGCTATGGAAGTGGTGGGTGGCCCAGCGGGCAGGGCGGAGCAGGGACGGGGGCGGCTATTTTGGGGCACTCAGTCTCTAAAAGGTTCGCCATCACTGTTAAAGAGCTATGATGGGAAAGGCAAAGGGAAATTTTCATAAAAATCTACTTGACAAACAGAGTATTTCTGCACACACCTATAACCATTTCCATTCTTACTGTAACACATTTTGAAGGCACATGAGAAATGATTGAAGAGGAAGAACATGCATTTCTCTAGCAAGGTTTAGTAGTAAACCACTGCTTTACACCGTTCAAAATTACTAAGCCTCAGAAAGGGCATTTTACGATTCATAAAGCACTTCTAGCCATCATAAAATGTCACACTATTCCCCCCCCCCAGGATCATATGATTGCATTTTGGGCACTTGGTCACTAATTTGCATTCACAACTGGCTGCCAAGTGCCCTACCATGAGCTTCATTTGGAATCTTCTCTTGGTTTTCCACTAAATCATTGGGGAAGTTGTAAAGAAGGTTGCAGGTGGAGGCGATGGAGGGGAGTTGATCCACAAAGGATTTCCCCTTTGTGCAGAGGGGAGGGGAAATCTTTTGGCAGGCTGAAGGAATGGAGCTGAAATTCTGAAGATTTTACACATGCCCTTGTTGAAAGAAAAATCTTCATCAGGCTTCAGTCCAAGCTGGAAATAAACAAAATGGAGGCTGTTTGAAAAAAAAGGTTCTTTATTGAGTTGCCAGAAATTTCAGTGACATAGCATGTTTCTGGGGTGGCTGACCACATGGAACTGGGAGTGGTGGGATTTTTATACTTTCTTGGGCTTTTGTGTTTGGAGTTGTTCCTTTTCCTGTGGCATGAACTATGCCCTTTTGGTATTCTAATGGTGGTGGGTTAATCCTATTATATCCTAAAGGTCATGTCCTGCTTCCCTGGGGATGGGGCTGATGGCTAGGTCCCATGTTGAATTTTTGGATGAGGGATTGCTGGTTCTAATTCTATCACTCTGCTATTGTTAGCTATCAGTTTTGCTGCAAGGGATTTCAAAATATTTTGTCTTGAATCAGCTTCTGCCCGGTAGTATTTGCTCCTCAGTCTTTCTGAATGGGATTATCAAATCTGCATTTCTACAGAGTTGGCCTGTTTAGTTTCTATTTGGGGCTATTAAGAAAACCTAGGTCTGCATTTCTGCCTTTAAGATCCTTTGGGGAAATATCATATTCTGCTTTTTTAATATTCCCCAAAATATTTCCTTTTCTGGGGGGGTGACTTCCCACACACTTTATAAAGAAAAGCAAGCATCTTCCAAAGCAAATTAAACTAGCAGTACCCTCTGTGTGACTAATAATGTATAAAAATAATTAGGCTGAAGGATAGGTTACTTCTTGATAGCAAAGAAAATTTGCTAGCAAAAAAATTTACATATTTACATAAAGTATTTACTTTTTTTTCTTTCAGTTTTTCTAATATAATTCAAGTAGAGTATTATCCAGCTGAAACAACAAGGTACTTCTCCAACTAATAGATGTTCTTCTTCTTTACTTCTTTTACCACTTTAGGTGTCAAGAGACCACTTCGGATGTCAAGGAAAATAGACGTTACTATTGTAATTAAAACTAACAATAAATGGAAAGGTATGGTTTCTTACAGGTCTTTTTCTCTAATACTAATAAAGCAAAATAAGAAAATATTCTTAATAGTCCAAACAATCATATTTTCCAAACATATTAATTAGATGTGTTAATTAGCTTATGAACAATGTGTATTTCAGTAGCAGAACTGCATACAATTTTAGAGGAATATTTTGAGAAGGGGAAAAAAATCAATGTTTATTTTTAATGAAAAAACATTGGCCAAAAATCGGTAGCAAAACTATACTGCCTGTTTTTGTTCTCCAAAGATATTACTATCTGAGAATAAAATTAATATATGATAGCAGTATTCCAGTATTTGAGGGGCTGCCACAAAGAAGAGGGGGGTCACGTTATTCACCAAAGCATCAGAGGGCAGGACTAGAAGCAATGGTTGGAAACTGATCAAAGAGGGAAGTAACCTGGAATTAAGGAGAAACTTCCTGACAGTGAGGACAATTAACCAGTAGAATAGCTTGCCTTCAGAAATTGTGGGCGCTCCATCACTGGGGATTTTTAAAAAGAGGCTAGACAGTCACTTGTCTTATATGGTATAGGTTCTCCTGCTTGAGCAGGGGGCTGGACTAGAAGGCCTCCAAGGTCCCTTCCAGCTCTATTCTATTCTATCTGGCATTTAAAATATAAAACACTAGAAGGAAAAGAATACTGATAAGTATTTTGGAGTCATCTATACATTTTCACGCCAGAAATATAAAACCTTGGACAATATCCAACAAAATGGATTATTTACCACCAGAGTGTATTTTTCACCCTCCATCCAAAACCTTGCATGATTCTCAAATTTACTTCAGAAAATTTATAAACTTCTAAAGCAACTTTGGCAGGAGAAAATATGTCTGTCAGAGGAACACTGTCTCCTCACCCAAATCTTTGCACAGTGAAATGATACCATTAGGTTTATCCCTGATTTGGACTGAATTAGCTATATCAACCTCCTCCAATTTAACACCAACCAGTTATCTCACAATTACCATCTGTCTTGATGCTCAGTTCTAAATATTACTTTTAAACAGGTTATATCAACAGCTTCTGAAACCATCAATCACAGTACAGATAGTCTTTGTTTAACAACCACAACTGGAACCAGCAATTTGGGCATAAAGCAAAGCAATCATTAAGTGAAAACGCAACTGTGATTATCATTTTCCAGCTTTCCTTTGCTTTACAGACCTGTGAAGACCTTAACAGACCTTTTTCATCATTGATGTAACTGTCGCTAAATGAAACAACCAGTAAAACAAAACTTAGCATCCTGGTATAGGAATTGGAGGTGCCAAGGCACAGAACTAGATTATTTGAGGGACCATTTTTGTCCCATAGTTTCTGCTTGTACGGTAAGAGCTGTCAAAGATGGCATATTCCAAGTTCCCTTGATTTAAACAATGCCATCTATCAGTATCCAAGAAGCATACCTTCTGTACCCCAGTGCTTGATCTTTGGAACAAGATCCCTTCAGAGATCCATGCGACTCTTATCCTAATGGCATTCCAGAAGGCCTTAAAAACCAGGCTGTTTCCCAGGGTAGGATAGGATAGTGTAAATGAGGCCCCCTTTTTTAGATGAGTTTTTGTATATGCATAATCCTTGATTTAAGACCAATGCAAAAAAGGGGACTTACGACTCTATCAAAGTTCCAGGGTTTGGGCTCCTTCCGAAGTCATATGACCGAACTTGGGGCGCTCAGAAACTTGGCTGCATTTATGGCCATTTGCAGTGTCCCAGTCACATGAACTTGTTTTACAACAGTATTGCCCAAAAACCTGGCATTTCTGGTTTTCAGCACTTGGTTTGCTTAATAAATGCTTCAACCACTTTACAACTGACCCCCACCCCCAAAAAAGTCTTAAAATCAGGTTGGTTACATGGCTGGCTTGTTTTATGACAGGTACAATATACAACCATAATGGGCAGGCTCCATTACAGTTGTTTGCCGAGGACTACTTGCATGTAGTGCATTAGTGGGACGGATGTTTACCTTGCTTATTTAACATCATTGTTTTTTTTAAATTTTGTTGTTGTTGTTGATTAATATTGTGAGCAGATTAGAACTGTTTTGGAGTCAAGTAAAACCTAAAACTAAAAAAATAAATAATTTTACGTTATCATCATTATTAGAACATGTGGTTTCTCTTAAAAGCATATACTCAAAATTTTAGCTATGCGAGTGCTTTTAACTACAATTTTTATTCAGATGCTCTTTTATCAAATTTACGAAAGTCTAGTTTGCAATGAGTTTAAATGAGATACAACTGAGAAAATATGGAACAATATTTTCATTAACTGAATACAGAATACAAATTTGATCAAGGTATTGCACAAAGTATAAATAGTTAAATCTGCAGCATACCTAAACAGAATCCCTATGAAACAAATTACATCAAAGCAGTATTCATTCTACACAACCCTACATTAATATAGAAGACAGTGTGAAGCAGATATTCCCAAATAATGGATTCTTAACCATAAAGCCTTGTGTCCTAAACATACTTTAATTAGAGACACAGTTAGAAAGTTGTAGAGTCCCACCCTGCAGCCACCTGTCCTCCTCTTTTCCTTTGCAAAGAATGCCTAAAAAAAAATCACTTTTTTCAAGAAAAGATAGTGGATAATTGCAGAACAGGTAAGGGAGGGAAGGAGAGTAACCTGCAGAGACTGGAAATACAATAATCTATTGAAGACAACACGGAGTCTAAAGCTAGCAGGATGAGGGGAGGGAAGGCAAGGCAAGGCAAGGAGGAAGAAGAGGAGGAGCACATATATAAACCAAATGCTTACAATGTTATTAGATTATACGTTGAACAGATGCAGTTAATTTTCAAAATCCCTGAATTTCCTAAGCCTTCCAAGAGATGCCTGGAAGTAAATCTATAACCTCATTTAAAATTTACACTGGAAAAGTGCTTTCATGCTTTTAAACCAAGATTTTCTGGAAGTCTTGCAAGGAACATGCATAAGTAAGACTGCACGTACAATTTTTTTCAATGGTACTAAGAATCTCTAATTGTCCAGGGAGCAATAATTTACAAAGCATCATATTTATTACAATGACAACTTTTATGTCTACATCATAGGTGACAAACAATATGCTTTCTTACTTACAAACAGAATGACTATTTGAGCCAAAGAAAGTTACTGTGAGAATGCTTCAAATTTTATCTGACATTTTACAGCATGGGTACGTATCTTTTTTAGGTTGAAAGATGCATAACTCTTATTTTTTCTTCTTCTTTTATTCAATCATGTCCAATTCTTGCCTTAGGGACAAAGCCAGATGGGTGACCTTGAGCCAGTCACTTTCTAGCAGCCCTACAGAGGAGACAATGGCAAACCACTTCCAAAAAACCTTGCCAAGAAAACAGAATGGAGAATCAGACATGACTGAACAGAAGAAAAAAAATGGAACGAGACTAAGGACCCTCTATGAGGCCATACTAAAGAATATTTGCTCATATTTAGACTGAATGGGCAGAGCCAGTTAAGGTGAGAGAAGCATGTTTTTTCTTGGTTACAGGGAGGAGCTCAATCCTATGATTCCAGACGAAATGGACAGGATGTTTGGAGCTATTAAGGTGGTCACCTGTTTGTTCCTACCCTGGTTCCACCAGCCTTTAAGTAGTCATGCACTTTTTCTTCAAGAACTGATCACTGAACTCAATCATCCTGGATAATATTGATCCAGTTTTCAATCTTCATCTTTTGTGGAAGGTCACTGAATAGTGGTAAACCTGCAGCTATAGAGGATCTTGGTTTTAACAGATTATCTAGATCCTTTCCAAGTCTGTGTCCATTGACTGTTGATGACCTATGGCAGAGCTGAGGTAGGAGTGGTACAACCATAATGGGCTTCTTAGATCTCTCAGTGCTCTCATCCTGAAGCAGCTGAAAGAAGTGAGAGTTGGAGCACAATAATATCATAGTTCTCCTCTGTGGCCAATTTGTGAGATCAATGTTCTCACCACCACCACCACCCCGCTGTTTAACATCTATATAAGGGCATGAGGAAAGATCTAAGATCAGGTATTATCACTACACTGATGATACTGATTATACAAGTCAATTCCTGGACTATTAAGCAATGCTATGTCATATCTTGAGGAGATAGGGAGGTACACACTCAATTTCAACTCTGAGAACATAGAAGTGCTGTAGGAGAACTCCAGTCCTGGAGACTTTCTATCTTTAATTCTGAAGAAATTACATTGCCATAACCAGGACAGGTGTTCAGTCTAGGAATCTTCCTGGACTCTCTGCTCATGCTCAAGGAGCAAATGACTACATAGGAAGGCTATATAGCCCTCATCTTGTCAGAACACAGACAAGTGATCTACAAATACCCAGTCCTTCCCCATCTCCAGCCTTGAATTAATGTGGGGAGGCACACAGTAATGTGGAAATATCTTATGAAGTTGCTGTATTTTTATATAATTTTGTTTCTTTTAATTTTGTAAAGCTGTCCAGAGTCATTTAGGAGTTGAGTGGTTTAAAAATTTCACAATTAAGAATCAATTGATCAATTAGTATGCAATGTGACCACCTCATTACTTCTTAAGCTCCAAATGCTTACTTGTATGGTACAATATCAGAATATTCATGGCTGCATTATGAAATATCACATGCAATGTAATATGTACTTCTTAAAGTTTAGAAATAATTGTAATATTTTCAGTGCATAACAGCTTTTAGCCAAATGTATCAGACAAGTGACAGTTACTTTGGTGTACCATTTTTTCAAAACCATTGCCAAGGTAACCTTAAGATTTTCCAGGAAATCAACAATAAAAACAATAAAAACACTGTTGCCTATGTCTGTGTGGAAGGTACAGACTCACTGGCCCTTCATTATAACACACAGGAGACTGGAAAGCTTTTAAATTCTCTCAATGCTCTGCAAGATTGAAATAGTATATGAATTCAGTATGTGAATAATACTGAACTATACAATTCACACTGATAAAATACATGTGGGAAAAAAATAAAGCCGCTATTTTTAAAAGTCCATAAAGTAATCACTTATGTTTTTCATCAAGGTAAAGAAATGAGACCTGCATCCAAAAATGTAAAACTTTCAATTAACATGTATAAAATAAGTCTGAAACATTAGGTTATCACATTCACTTGTAAGTCAAGTCAAAAACACAGACTGAAAAGCATAAATGTATAATTTATAAATGTAATAAATAATAAATAAATATAATTTATAAATGTAATAAATAATAATACAGGTAATTCTCAATTTGCAACAGTTTATTTAGTGACCGTTGAAAGTTACCACAGCACTGAAAAAAAATGACTTATGGTTGTTTTTTACACTTACGACCATGTGCAGCATCCCTGCGGTCACGTGATCAAAATTCAGATACTTGTCAACTGACTCCTATTTATGACGGTTGCAGTGTCCCAGGGTCACGTGATCATTTTTTTTGTGTGACCTTCTGACAAGCAGAGTCCAAGGAGACAGCCAGATTCAACTTAACCGTGTTACTAACTTAACTGTGGCGAGGGAAGGTCGTAAAATGGGGCAAAAACCCACTTAACAAACGTCTCACTTAGCAACATACATTTTGGCTCGTCGTTGTCCTAAGTCGATATTGATTCTCTAAAAAAAAGGTTCCAAAGATAACAAGAGTTTGGGAAAATAACGCTCTTAAAAATTACTTCAAGTTAGTGCAGTTTTAAAGCACTTGTGTTTTTTTCTTTTAAACGGCACTTCCACTTTCAACCAGAGAGGGAGCTCTGCTCCAAGCCCAGCTTGCTGCCTAATACAACAGACACAGAAATGTGGGGGGGAGGAAGGGGGAGAGAGAGGGGGGGAAGAGAGAGAGAGAGAGAGAGAGAGAGAGAGAGAGAACACCCCACACATACTCTTGAGCGCTGCCTTGTCAATTGTTCAAAGCCAGACAATCCCCTCTCTTTTGCGCAAGCCTCTCCCCTCCGCCACCGCTCTCCGCCCTCGCCCCGGCCAGACTTTGCGTCTCCTCCCCCCACTTGCCAAACGACCGCCAAGCAGCTTCTTTCTCGGCTCCCAGCTCTCTTGTCACCCTACCTCAAATGACCTCCCTCGCAATCCCAGCCCGCCTCCCTCTGTCTCCCTCAGCGCAGCGCAGCGCGGCTCGCCGCTCACGTCTCCCTCTTGCAACATCCCCAGCTGCCGCGCAACGACGCTCCTCCACCACGACCCAGCCAGCCCGCCCGCTCCGAGGCGTTCTTCCCCAAATCAGACCCCCTCCCTCGTTTCTTTCTCCCCCCCCCCCAGCCTCCCCGCGGGGTTTCGCAAGCCCCTCATCCGCAGCGGGAGCGCTCTCCCCCCCCCTCTCCGCTCACGCCAGAGTTCAAGCAGGGGCCCCTCTCCCGAGCCAGCCGCTGACACTCCAACCTTGACGGCCGCACGGAGACAATGAGACGCCGCTCCGCTCCCCTTCAGGCGGCGACCCCCCCACCTCACACACACACAAGCAGCCCGTCAAATGACTCGAGCCGCCGGACCTTCTTCCTCCAAAAGGTCCCGCCGTCCCATCCTCTCTCTCTCTCTCTCTCTCTCTCTCTCCCCCCCCCCGTGTTCCTCTTCGTCGCCCCCTCCCCGGCTTACCCGGACCGAGTCCTCATCTTGCCCGGCAGCCGCCGCCGCCGCCGCCGCCGCCGCGGCTGCCGCTGCTTTGGCACTAGTCCTGGACAAGCGGGTCCTGGATGAGATGAAATGGCCGCCGGGCCCCGGGACCGTCGCCGCCGCCGCCGCTTTCCCGGAGAGACGCTGAGATTGGGAGCTCTTTCGGGTGTTCACCATGGCCTCACTGCAGCCACCCCGGGAAGGGCGGCGCTGCCGCTGACTCCACCGCCTCTGCTTGTGGGGAGCGACGCCGCTGCCGAGCCAGAAAGAACAAGGGCCCGAAGGCGCGGAGCGCTCCTCCTCCTCCTCCTCTTCAGCTCAGTCACCCACCACTAACTGGCCGCCATTACTCGTTCTCTCGTCCCTTTCTCTCCTCGGTCACGGCGAAGCCTCCCGCTTCCACTGCGAGGCGCTGCTTCGCCGCCGCCTCTCATAGGGCCGCCTCTTCTTCCACCTCCTCCCTACACCTGGCAACATAGAGGCGGAAAATGATGAGAGCGTGACATATGGGCTGAGTTTCCGGCGAAGATTGAAAGCCGTCATAGGCCGGGAGTGTCTATGAGCCCTGGGGGTGCCTCTCTAGATTCTGTCATCTCTATGGTGGAGGTTCTCTACTATACTCTGCTGTACTTTTACATCGGCCGCTAAAGGGGGAAACCAGTCAAGTTTTAGGCCGGAAGTGCCTGTAGGGAACGCTCTGATGCAGTGTTTCTCAACCTTGACAATTTTAAGGCATGTGGACTTCAACTCCCAGAATTCCACAGCCAGCAATGCTGGCTGTGGAATTCTGGGAGTTGAAGTCCACATGCCTTAAAATTGTCAAGGTTGAGAAACACTGCTTCTGATGTTTACTATGCGTGATGCAATACTTGCGGCGCTCTGCAATGGCGTGCTCTATGGTTGTTTTAAACGGGGCGGGATTAAGGAAGGTGAGGGAGGTGGGAGGATTTTGCGTGCTTAGGAATGAGCTTCTTGGGACTGAACGGAATTGCTGAAACTGGGTTTGAGAAACGGTAACTAACTGTGATTCAGTATTTGCTTTTCTCGGAATGGAGAAAGTGGAGAATCCGATTTAAAAGGATTTCTTCTTAGAAAAGGAGGTTTTAATCCGTAAGTAATGGAAATCTGTTAACACGTTTCACTCCATTGATTCTTCCATCCATAGGAAGGATTGTCACCTGGAGAGCACCGAAGTTTATATCTCGATGTTGGTGCTTCTTGCTAATTAACCTGAAGTAATGTGTTGCGCTCCCCGAAATTTACTCACAAAACTCTGCCTATAAAAACTCCAGTCGAATATATTTGGTTTACTAACTTAAAAAAATACCTTATACAAAATAAGGATTTGCATAGCAAATTTTGCACCAGTATGTCATCGCCTTTCATTTACTTTCCAATCATAGTTAATAAAATTAATTTGGTTCCTAAATTAAGAATGAAGCTGTGTGGGAGTTTATCTGGCATTAAGTCATAGTAAAATTTATTTTATTAAATTTTATTTAAAATTTAACCACTCTGGCATAGGGGAACAAGAGGAATAGGTTCTCAGGTTCCCTTTCAGCTAGTTTCTTGAATCTTAAAATTATGTGAAACTTGTTTCTGCTTGTTCATACAATATGCTAAACCAGGGGTCTGCAGCCTTGACAACTTTAAGACTTGTGGACTTCAGCTCAGCATAGCTGGCTGAGGAATTCTGGGAGCTGAAGTCCACAAGTCTTAAAGTTGTCAAGGTTGCAGACCCCTGTGCTAAGCCAAGATATGGTGTGCTTGTTTCTGATTTAGCACATTGTATTAATCCATCTGATTGTGGTTTATTCAAAAAACATACATTGCTTAATGCTTTGGGTGAATATAGCCAAATAAGGCAACATAATTTTTAGTCAGCCTGCTAGGAGAAACTGCTTTAAGTTGTTTGAGGCATGTATCCGTTTAGGAGGAGTAGCTGATTGCTCTCAACAGCAGTCTTTGAATAACAAATAATTGGCTGTTGGGAGAAGGCTTACCTCCCCAGGCTGAGAAAAGGGGGAGAATGGAGCTATTATTTTCCCAGACCTCTAATGACTGAGTGATGTACATTCCAACTTCTATAAATTGGGTAGAAAACAGTACAATAAAGAAAACAAATCAATGTTACATAACCTATATTACACCAAATATAAACAATATAATATAAACAAATCAAAAGACTTTTCACTACTACAATATAACATAGCAAGATTATAGCATTCCAGCCCCCAAGTCCTGGTGGAATAATTATATTTTAATAGGAGGGAAGGGGCCATCCAGTTATCTGGAGGAATTATGTTCTACAGAAGGAGGGCAGAAATTGAGAAGCTTCACTTCTATAGTCTTTAGATATGGTATTCCCTTAACAAATGGACTTGAAAACAGCCAATTTACCAGATCTGGTTGGAGGGGAAATTACTATTGGGAATATATAATCCCATATATATATTCATGTGCTGAATCATGAAGATAACACCTTGAATTGCATCCATAAGCCAACTGTGAAATCTGAAGCTACCACATTCTGGACCTGTAGTTTCTAAATTACCTTTATTGACAGCCCCACATAGAACACATTTCAGCAGTTTGGATGATCTTCCCATTCCAGGAACAGTTGTAAATGACAGACCTGATGGAGATATGCTAAGATCTTTCTAATCACATCTACCACATGCTCAATGAGCAAAAGCTGTGAATCTAGGAGAATCCCAAGGTTACAAGCTAATTCCACCTAGGACCATGAACCCATCTTGTCAGAGCGTGCACAGTCTTATTGCGTGAGATAACCCAGGAGTAAACACAGTAAACAGTGGTCTATAGTAAATGGTGGCTTATTTTACACTATCTACAATATCATACACCAGGAACAATATACATACACATGCTAATACAGCAGGATCCAACAAACCACAGTAACAGAAAACAGAAGAGAAAGAACACATCAGCAGAGCCTTTCCTTTATACAAAGATTCTTAAAGAGACACAGACCCTGCTAAGTCAATATCTTACATAAGCTGGTTAGCTGTTAAATCAATACCTTGACACATCTTGAATGTCTAGAATGGGATGGTGCCTGAAACCAAAACCACTCCATCTTCCTTAGATTATATCTGAGCCTTTCTTCCCCAACCCAACCCTAATAGCCATTAGACCTCTGGTGAGGCCCTCAATATCAACAACTATTTGCCAAGATTTATTATTAAGTATCATCAGTTGTGTCAGACAGCAACCTCACTCAGTGGCTTCAACTGGGAATAAAATAAGAGTGGTGAAAGCAGAGGTGTCAAACTCGCCGTGTCACGTGACATGTCGCAATGTATCGTGACTTTTTCCCCCTTGCTGAAGCTGGGGTGGGCATGGCTTCTGTGTGACGCATCCGGCCGATGGGCCAGCAGTTTGGCACCCTTGGGTTAGAGCATTTGGCTTCTACAGCATTATACAACTGAAGAACATTGGGTCTGATCTCTACCACTGATTGGAACCACCGGTTTAGAAAGGGGCAGAATTAGTGAACAACAGCACCACCCACTTCCAACTTTTAGAGGCTGTCCAAAACAATGCAATACATATATAAGTAGCCCTTGACTTATGATCACAATTGAGCCCAAAATGTATGTTGCTAAGCAAGACAGTTAAGTGAGGCTTACCCCCATTTTATGACCTTTCTTGCCACAGTTGTTAAGCAAATCACTGTAATTGTTAAGTTAATAACAAGTTAGTAATTGTTAAATGAATCTGGCTTCCCCAGTGACTTGGCTTGTCAGAAGGTCACAAAAAGGTGATCCAATGAATCCAGAATACTGCAACCTTCCTAAATGCATGCTAATTGCCAAGGGGGCAGAATTTTGATCACGTTACCACAGTTGTAAGTGAAAAACAGTCATAAGTCAGTGCTGTTGTAACTTCAAACAGTCACTAAACGAATGGTTGTAAGTTGAGACTACCTATATGCATTGCTCTGTGTGTATTCGCAGAGAATCTGTTTCCTGTAGGGCATGCTGCAGGTGCAAAGTTGGCCCTGGAAGAATCCTAGAAATCTGTAGCTGCAATAAACCCTTTGGTGCCTCTGCCAGAATCTCTTAAAACTTCCTCCTATTCTCATCATAAAAATATGTAGACATACATATTTTTCAACATCAGTCACATCCAGTAAATTTATGCTGAATCAAACCAAAAGAGGTAAACATTGCCAGTTCTGTTTCTATAGTTGAAATATTTGTTCCAAGAATAATGTGGCAAATAGGTGAAGATTCCAGATTATAAGGATTGGAGGACCTAATCCAGCTCCTTTGTAAAGGAGCAGCAGCATTTCTTTCTTTTGCTGTGAATTTTTATTTTCCCTAAATCGTTTTTTTCTAAGTTGTTTGCTCCCCTCCCTTTGAATGTGGGCTCTATTATTTATTTATACATGCTTTCCCTGGCCACTGCAGTCTTCCAAAGGCAATTTGTAATGCAGTGCTGGATCAGCATATTGCAATATGAAAAGCTCGTAAGTTATCTTCAAAAGAATACATTTCTATTTTTCTATTCAGAAAGACTTCAACAATAAACAAGTGAAACCGAGTTTATCATATGCTGTATGTTATTGCATAATATCATTGAAAAATATTGTATGAGAGAAAATAACATACTTAAGAAAATGCTCAGTTGATGTTTTCCCTATGCAGAAAGTCCTTGGCTGTGTTTTTTGAGAACTGATATAGACACTACTACCTTCAGTTAATCCTTGAAAGGACTTCTGGAGGCAATTCCCTCTCTCATTGTTCTTCAGGTATATATGAATCAACCATCTCACTTGCTCCCCTGAAAACAGTGGTACTACACACAAACTTTCTAAGGGTTGCAGAATTACCAACTGAAATGTAATCTATATAAATAAAAATGTAAATGTTCGTTTGTTCAAAATCTTAAATCGCTGAAAGGTCTTCACCGATTGCTTTGAAATTTTGACACAGCGTTGCATTCGAATACGCGCGTGTTTTTATATACCTATATTATATAGATGTCACACCTGTGACAGGTAAAAACATGCTTTTTTGAAAAACAGCGCCATCTGTTGGACATAAAAGCAACACACGCTTTTACCAGACTGAGCCACAGCAATGCGTGGCTGGGTACAGCTAGTATCCAAATAAAGTTGTAGACAAAATATATTTGCTTAGTTTTTATGGATTGCTTTTAAAGTTGTTGCTTTGTTTTCTTAAGGTTTTATATTTCGTTTTATATTTTAAATGGTTATCTAGTGATTTTGGGTTATTGGAAAACCCTTCCACTTATTGTACCCCAAGGCATTCTATTTTCACTAACCCCTAATCATTGCGTTCCTTTGAACTTTTTTGCGCAGTATTTTGAGTCTTTCTTTTCAGTGTCAATTTTGGGAAATCAGGAAGCTTTAGTAGGGATTACTCTTATTTTCATATGGGAAGGTGGTATTTTTCACTATTGGATACAATATTTTATTGCTTTGGGAAGAGAGGAGTGTATACTGTAAATCATTTTGAACATTAAATTACTAAAAAAAATCTAAATTCATAGAAATTTCAGTGACACCATCTACTTAATGTTATCTTTCTCTTGCAGAGAGATAGGATTTCGGTCATTGTTTATTTTCTCTCCCTCTCCATCATTCTTTTTTTTGAACTTCATTCACATGAAATTCTATAACATATGTTCTGTAAAAACTAGTCATATGTATTGAAAAAATGCCCAGAGGGATTGGAATCCCTATAAAAGCATTATGAACATATGGGGAAGGGAGATATCATTTTCTAAGCAACCTTGGAACTGTTAGCCATTGGTCAATATTTGTCCTGCTTGCATCCAGTTTGCATTTTGTTTCAAAACAGATGCATCTTTAAATTTCAAGTTGGAAAATTACTTGTTATGTCACATTTTCATTATTTTTTGTAACTACAATGTAAATCTTTATCAGTTGGATCCTTTGTTAGAATCTTTTTGTTAGAAAATATTCAATCATTTGTGGTACTAATTCTGCAAAGTTGCTGAAAAGAGATCTTGGGAAAGGATTTTGTAAATGAAGATTAATGAACCAAACTTTTTGCTTATTGATATTTTCCTTCATAATCCTTGCAAAATTGCTGAATACGTCTTTTAATAGGGAGACTAATTATTCTGAAAAACCTGAGACTTCCTCCACATACCTCAAGGGATATCTTCGTTTCCGTACCCAGTTAATCAAGGATGATGTAACTGAGTCCTGGGTGAAAAGAAACAACAGAAGGTTTAGCTCAGTTATGGAATACAACAAAGTTACCGGCTAGAAAAATAAATCTTGGAGAGCGTGGGGCTGCAGATCAACAGATGTTTGAAGCTAGGTTCCGCAATTACATTTATTATTTATGTTTGTAAATAAACTCAAATGTTACGAACTTCCAATGATTATGTGTTATCTTCAAGATTTTTCACCTTTAAAGAAAGTACTGTAATATGTTTCTCTGTGGCTAATGGATATATTGATTTCATGAAACTGTGAATTTGGGATCACAAAATGGATGCATTAAAACAAGATCATGGCAGGTATCACTGAATTACAACTGCCAGTATTCCTCACCATTGCCTAGGACAGTGGTTCTCAACCTGTGGGTCAGGACCCCATTTGGGGTCGATCGATCATTTCACGGGGGTCGCCAAGCAAGGCTGTCCGCCATTTTTTTGTCCGCCATTTTTTTTCCCTTTTCCGGTGGGTGCCTTACCTCCCTTGGGCTGGGCCAGCTGGTGGTCAGCCTGCTCCGTCTCTGCTGCTTGCCAGCTACACCTCGGCCAGCGCAGGGGGCGGAACCACGCATGCGCGGCGCTCCCGGGCAGGGAAAGTCCTCGACTTACGACCGGTTGGGTAGTCCTTGACTTACGACCGGTTTAGTCCTTGACTTACGACCGGTTTAGTCCTCGACTTACGACCGGTTGGGGTCGCGGCATTAAAAAGGTTGAGAACCACTGGCCTAGGAGTTGTAATTTAAGCAACTTATAGAGTTAAGAGTTTCCCAAGTCCCCTAGAGAGATACAGATGTATAATCTGTTACAAATGGAAATGAAGTCAGAGTTATGGATTTTTTTTCTCTACATCTGCACAGGGTCCCTTATATGCTGAATAACCAATTTGTAAAAAGGAAAAAATACAACATATTGATCAAATACTGCATGTTGTCAACAACAAAAAATCCCACAAGCAACTTCCCATCATTGCAGATATTTGCATTAGAGAAAAAATAAATTATGTTTTTTATTCTTAAATAGATATTTGATAATATGGCATGGTTCTGCGTTAATTTATCAGATCTGCAATTGTATGAAAAAGTATCCTTCCTCCTTTTGGAATTGTTAAGTTTTTATATATTTTGATACTTATCAAAGCATTGTTGGGTCCTAATGATATAAAATTTGAGTCTGAATGAAACAAGTAACATCAAATGTTGGTGATTGTTTCATTTATTTCATAACAAAATAATCTAGCTCGCTGTAGACCAATGTGAAAAACAATTGCCCCTTAGTTTCAGTGATTGCATCATGTTTAGCTGCGAGAATTGCATGCACGCACTTCCTGGAATTGGTGATCATATATCATCTATGGGGATTTAATCCCATTTCTCTAACAGTCAAGTAACATTTGAGGTTTTCTTAGCATAAACTGCTCATTTTGAGTCCTGCCAAAGTGTTAATGTGCAGCTTTGATCTGGACATTCTAAAACATTGACTTTGTTCTTCATTATTTACTCTGTTGTAAACTTGCTTTTATGTCTGGGGTCACTGTCTTGAATCTACTTGCACTTCATATGACAGATGACAAGTATTCTCCTGTAAAATCCTCTGATACAAACAGCGTTCATGTTCCATACTTTTCTCATCTGTTTAACATTCCTCCTCCTGACATTCTTTGGCATCTTTCAAATGCTTTCTGACAAACTTGAGACAAGTGTCAGTGTTTTTCTTAGTGATTTCCATTTTGTTCTTCTTCTTTGAACCCCATTTTTCATCAACTACTTTTCTGAAGATAGGGTCATGAGGCTTTAGCCAAGGTGTGAGAGGCTTGCAGAACTTTGGATTAGGGTTCTCTGTAACTTCTTGGAATGTTATACTTTGCACTAATTTATTTATTTATTTATTTAATTTTTGCCACCCATCTCAGTCTGTAAAGCAACCCTGGGCAGTTTACAATTAAAATCATAAATATAAAAATATCAAAAAATATTAAGTACAAAAATAAGAGTAAAGTCAGAATTGGTATGGTGATGGCATCTTCCTTGTTAGTCCACCAGCAACCTCCAACAAAGTAGTCTTAGAACAATTTTGAAAAGAAAATGGCATATGTTCATTGGGAATATTAAAATAAATATAACTTTGCCATTTTTTTTAACCCTTCATTGTCACAGATTTCAGAATACAAACATTAGATTATTTGTGTATGTAAAAATTAGAGATGAAGAATCTATTACCATGCAGAAACCCGAATTCTCATTAACTCTTGCTAGTTTGTCCAATGCATGACTTATAGAAATCATGGACCAAAACATTTGGAGTGACTCAAACCAGAACAAAGTACCGTACACAAAACTTGTGCTTTAAAGATTGCAAGCAGTCCATCACTTTTTTCTGATCCCCAAAAATCTCCCCAAGTAAGATGAGTCAAAATTTGAGGCACGTTTGGGGAAACCTTGGAGGATTTAAAGAATAATGTCAGTGCATTAACATTTGCAAATGCTTGCAACACTCATTTTACCCTTTAAAACTTTTGAAAATTCTTGCCCTCCAACTTTTGTAATGTGGTTCACTAAATGCCACACAAACAATGAGGCAGTCCTGAGTCAGCCAGCAGTTATTCATCCCTAATTCTTGCTTAAGGCACATTAATCTTATAAGTGGCAGACGTTCAAACATGTTAAGTTAAAACAATTTAAAATTCATATTTTGGTTTCTTGTTTGTATGGATTGTTATGATAACCAGTCAAGAGAAGATATTGTTACATGGAAAACACAATGCCATACTCAAAGGTAAGATGTAGTTGAGAATAATACACCATCCTAAGCATGCACCACAGAGAGCTATGCTTCTTTAAAAAATGGATGGCATGTCCAGTTGTTTCCAAAACAGCACTGAGCAGATGGAATCACTGGATACACCCCAAAGAGGCAAACAGATAGTATTCCTGTAACCAAATGAATCAGAATTAAATATGTTTTCCTTATATCATTTCTAAAATAGGTCAGCCCATTTCAGTGCATTTTTCCTACAGTTCATAAAAATCTTGATTAATAGCCTCATTGATAAGCTTTTTTAAAAAATTGACCTAAAACTTAAATTTAAGCAAGCCTATTAGAAATAGAGGAACCAGCCATGTGATGTCAAGCTGTATATTAAGTTTCTGCTATACAGTACGCCCTGCCTGTCACTGCCTCATCGTGGCTTTCAGACTGGAGCCTTTATCAGCCCTTTTACTCAGTCACAGTCCTTTACCAATAATGAGAGTATTCACAGGTTAAAATCATAATGTGGTCCGATTTTGACATGGCATGATCCACGAACCCGACCAACTGATTTATTAAAGAAACCATAGTTAAACAAACCACCACTTAAGTTTGAAATGCGAACTATTCCTTTTGCAGATGGGATAGCGCCAACCTGAAATAGTAAAGTCGTCACCCAACCAACCCGTTAACAATGCTAACGCCTAAAACACGCGCTTTACTCAATTTGCACAAAGGTCGGTGGTTTCTATCTTCATTCTTGCAAGTTCCACGGGGCAAGCGCTTGCGATGCTGCACGTTTGAGCCGTTTTAAGATAAAGACAACCTTTATTGTCACTTTTTTTTTCCTGTTAACACCGGCGCACATTAAAAAATGATTTTTTTAAAAAAAAATATATATCTTGAGCCCTTGTACCGTCTGAACCCTTTTCTCAGAAGACAACGCCGCCGTGCTCCACGGGGTTTCCTCCCAGCCTATGGGTTGCCAGGTGTCCACTATTTGAGTGGACAGTCCACTTTTTTCACATTATGTTCACTATTTTTTTTCACAAAATAGTGGACATTTTTTTATTCAAAAGCTTTATGATGAAATGGTACGTAACCTAAAGCTGTACAGTCTACTTTTTTTTACTACTTAACCCCCCCCCCGCTTGTCCGCTATTTTTTGGAAGCAGACCTGGCAACCCTATATTGTATTTAGAATAGCAGACAGACGATTTCCAACAGCTGTGCTGCTCCTGTCACATCTTTGCAAGCGCGACCAAACTCCGCCACCGGAGCATTCAACTTGCGCTGCTGCTGCCGCTGCAAAGGACAAATACTGTAGGAATAACCCGAAGCCGCCAAGAACTTCCAGCCCGCTCCTCCCTCCGGTTCAATAAGAGCCAGCAAGGCCCTCCCCTCTATGGGCGGAAAAAGAGCCCGATGCTGCTCCTGCCCGACGCGCTGGTCGCCGGGGCTTTACGCAATCGATTCGAAATAGCGCAGAGTGGCGGCCGCCGGCTTCTCCCCTTTGGGGAGGGGAAGTAGGTGCGTACCGTAGGAGGGAGCGACGCACCGGCCTTAGAAAAGCAGCCAGGGTCTTCCGCAGCTTGGGGCGGAATTCGCGGGACTCGAGCCGTTATGCAAAGAAAGCCCAGGAGCGCGAAAGTTAGCACCAGTGGCAGAAGGAGGGGCGGCTCTCTCATCGAGCGGGACGCGTGACTCGACACCTGGACGGGCCGCGGGAGTTCACGGGTTTGATCAAGTTGCGTGAAGGTGGGAAGAGCTTTCTTTTCCACCTTGGGAAGGCCGGGAGTGGGGGGCAGGATAAGCAGCTGTTTATTTCGGAGATGGGTGGGGAAGGGAAGTCGAGCGTTTGGGAGCCCAGCTGGTGGTAACTTAAGCGGTTTCTACGAGAAGGCGCCCGAGTGGTGCTGACGTTTTTACTAGCGCCGCCCCAAACGCTGTAATTTTTCTGGTCGACCCAAGTTCTTTAAAAGGGTGCTGATTCTGCAAAAATGTAGGTTGGCTGAGGTCCAGATCGTGCTAAACCACAATGTTGTACCGGGCCAAAGCCACACAATGTTGTTTGTGCGGCTTTGGCCGGGACCCAACTGTGGTTTATTGGACGACATACGCGTAAATGAAAGGTAGTGCAGCGCAGTATAAGAACACGCGTGTCCACCTCCTCGCCCCGTTTCTTTGCCATGTATTGATTCACTTTATCACCCATTCAGAAGCATCACTTAGAAGCAACCTCAGTCTGGAGAGTTCATACTGTATAGGTGTTTTTAGAACAAGCGTCCAAGTTCTTTCTGATTTCCGTTCTTCAGAAACAAAGCCAAAGTAGCCTTCCTGAAGAAAAAGAAAATCCATATTGAGAAAATATCTTCAGTATGCAGATTACAAAATCATTGTAGACTTTCGATGTGAATTCTGTATCATACTACAGGAAAATATGATGGTCAGGATAATTTATGATTGGGTGGGTCTGCAAACCCAAGAAGCTGGATTTCTTCAGTAAACCATGGTTAAGTTAATTGTGTGTTGTGTTAGACATCGGCAATGAAAGATTAGGAAAATAAGATGATAACATTTGGAAAAGGATAATAGTGTGACACAAGGGTAAGGAAGATCCTTGACAAGTGCTTAATTGTTTTAGGTATGCCTGGAATTAAAGCATTAAGATTCAGATAAGATTAAAAAACAATAGCTTACATTACACAGGCACTGGTCCCTTCATTTTTTCTTTATCACATGTTACACTCAGTATATTTGGATTGTCCCACATTAAGGTATAGAAGGACTGCTTATTTTGTTTGTGCTGTGTTATAAATAGATTAATACCATCAGTGTCCTGCTCTTTATCTCCCTCTACAGTATTTATACTATGTGAACCTTAGCTGGTTTTGTACCAAAAACATTGTACATTTGTTCCTTGTTAACTGGGTGCAGTTCATCCTTTTTCTTTTGTGCAGTAGTGTCTTCTCTCTTTCTTGATACTCAGAAAAATGCATTACTCTTATTAGAAAAACAGGGCTTTGGACCATTTCTTTGATTGTCATGATGTCCTGTACTGGAAAACTGTATGAGGATCTGGTCAAACTCCTGGACTTCTCAGCAGCTTCTGATCCTAACCAGATTAGAAGGGCAGAATATAAATCAATATCTTAAAAGTAGTTCCATGCACTGCATAGAATTAAGCTAATGTGTGTGATTAGTTTTGGCTAATTTATAACAGATACCTAGACAGTTTAGCTTACCATATTTATTGATTAAACAAATCATGACTTAGTATGACCTGAGCCACATCACTGGGTTGCACAGGAGTCCTTAGCTATGATTTAACAATGATTTATTGAATACATATAATTGGATGGGTTGACAAAGTATGTTCAGTTATAAACCATTATTTACAAAAAAGATGGTTTAATTTACATATTTGGTGCCAGCTTAATTTGTTTCTATGTAATGTGCAATTCTTCTCACTTCTGCCTATAGGGTTGGCAATTACTGAAACTTCACTACTACTAAATTGCATTGGATTATTAAACTTTTTTTGTCCCCAACTGTTAAAAAAGCATTTTCTTCACTTTTATCTATCTACTTATACATTTGCATAATATAATTAAATGAAGAAATATTTGCTCCTTTCAGATTTTTGTCTGTTCTGCCAAAATTACTCAGAGAGCATCGTGCTAGTTTAAACCTTCCCTTTAATATATTTTTATGAACTGGAATTTTAGCTGCATTGAAGGTACACTTTGGAGTGCCAGTAGCCTCTCAATGCTGTTGGGGCAATTTGACTTTTATTGACAATTTAAACTAGGGAAGGGAAGTCTGGTCCTTTGTATAGTTAGCAACTATCAGAGGCCTAATTGGCTGCCCTTTTATTCCAAAACAAATACAGGTAGTCCTCGATTTACGACCACAATTGAGAACAAAATTTCTGTTGCTAAGTGAAACATTTGAGAAATTAAGTGAATTTTGCCCCAGTTTCTTGCCACAGTTAAATGAATCACTGCAGTTGTTAAGTTAGTGACACGGTTGTTAAGTGAATCTGGCTTCCTCATTGACTTTGCTTGTAGGAATGTCGCAAAAGGTGATCACATGACCCCGGAACATTGCATAAATATGAGTCAGTTGCCAAGTATCTGATCACGTATCCATGGGGATGCTACAACAGTTGTAAGTGTGAAAAATGGTCATAACTCAGTGCTGTTTTTTTCCAGTGCCGTTGTAACTTCAAATGGTCACTAAACAAATGTAGGTTGAGGACTATCTGTACATTGTGAATTGGGAAGAAACTGGCTCACTTCCTGTCTTGGATTACTTAGGCATGTAAATAATTAATTGGTTTAAATTTGGGAATTAGAAAACTTGTTCTCTTTCATGATGGTAATATTTTGTTTTAACATTAGGTGGAAGAAAATGCAAGAACTTGACAAGATTGAAACCTTGAATCCAGAATGGTGGGTAGATTTTATTAGTTTGATTCTTGCTTATTAATAAACCTAATAAGAACTCAGGCATATGTTTCAGCAAGTTTTCTGTGTAAAGTATGGGGCTAGTATTAGTATTACCCTGTTGCTTAGAATGGACTTAAAGTTTGAAGTAGATGCTTCAGTCTTCTGAAGCTTTTAGTTGCTACTAAGTCAGTTGTTTTGGAGAGCCCATCAGTGTTAACTGTTGTCAGTTTTGGAGAAGGAAGATGCTTTGAGGGAAGAATTACTCTTTAGCCTAATAAGGAAGTGAAGATATCCAAAATCAATAGCAATGCTCATTGGAAGAAGATACTTGTCATCCCACACATCCAAAATTGTAATCTAACATACCACATGGTGGGATGACTATTATAAATAAATACAGAAGAAGAATTAACTCCACAGAAGTCAAAAGGAGTTGCCCAGGTAAATTATTGTAAATGTGTGAGGATAATACAGACTGAAATCTGTCTTTTATTGGGCAGTCCAAATCAAATAGTTGCACTCCAAAGGATTTGTGATAGAGGTGTGAAAAGCCTTTGATTTCAAAACAGCTGTTTCACTTTCAAATAGTGTTCTTCCAGCCTTGGTGACAGTCTTCCAGAATTACTCCAGAAGTATTCTGGGCTTGAAAAGATCGTGTTTTGCCATATCAGTTCTAAATGGAGCCATTTCCAGCTCGGAACACTTCTGCAGAGTTGGAATGATTCATTTCAAACTTAAGACATTTCAAATTCAAAATACTTTAGTCTGTGAACTTGATGCCATGCTAGTGCCTGCATTCAGCCCACATGTTACCTTTTCCCACCTAGCACATAGTGTTAGCTTATCATGAGTACTCCCAAGCAGCAGAGTTCTGTGCTGTTTTTCCCTGAAAAAAATAGCTGAAGTGTCCATGCATGTTTAAAATACAGATGGAAAGGAGTGGAGGGTAGAACTCTGTATATTTGTTTTATGTGCACAGAAGAGATAAAGTGTACAGAGGTATTGGTGTCTCACTGTGTCAGAAGCAATCAAGTTTTCTGTAGATACAGTTAATATCTGCTTAACAACCACATTTGGGATCAGTAAGTCTTGTCACTGAGACATCATGTGATCACAATGGACTTACACCATCACTTTCCATTTGGTCATTAAATGAATCACAAATGAGTCATTATGTGACCACAACTCACGATTTTATTGTCAGCTTTATTGGCTATACCTGTCAGAAGCCATATGTGAAGCTTGCAAATGGCAATCACATGACATAAGGGACATTGCAGTAGTCATAAGTGGAAGACCAGTTGTGCAATTACTTTTACATTAAGCAAGGATTAACTGCCTAAATCTAGAAAGAGGTAAGATTTTGAAATAGGTAAGAATTGAAATATTTGAGGATTAGTAAACAGTGATTGTATTGATGGCATAAGAATTCCAATCAAAAGTATAATTTCTTATTATGCTCTAACACTGCTTTTAAAATTTAGATTAAGAAGATAATATTCTTATTATTCTTTGTTAGGCTTTTGTGTGTTAAAAAAGACTTGCATAGCGTTCTCCAATTTAATGTCCTGTAAATTTCTGGGGCTTCAACGCTCACAATCTCATAATGGCTGACTGTGTAAGTTGACCTCTGGTAGACTATTTGATCTGAATGGGAATGGAATCAGAATGAGAAAGCTTTCCTTAGTTATACTTATTAGTTAAGGTTTCTGTTTCTTTTATTTATTGTTCAGCTGACTTTTAAATGTTTTTTCAGAGCAGTAGATTTCCTTTTCAATGCTTTCTACAGTCCTGAATGAATTGGTTGCTGCAGCTGCAATTTAGGCAAGTGATATAATTTGCACTGGAGTAATTATTAACTCTTCTCCTTCATAATAAATTATTGAGTTATACTTGCCATTAAAGAATGGAGCTGCTCTTGGCTGCAGATTTGGGTGGAGAAGGTTTCATTTTTTAAAAAAACAACTCTGCATTTAAGAAAAGACAGATTGTGTTTTCATACCCTTAATAACTGTAACTATATTTTCTAGGAGAAGGAAATATTTTCTTAGTATTTAGCATGATTACACATATGCTAGCAAGCAAACTTAAAAAGATTATTTGCTTTTTCTTTTGCTTCATTCTGTCACACTGCTTTAATAAATTAAAGGATTTTTTTATATATGGCATGAGTACAACTTCAATCTTTTTTCAGTCAAGATAATTGCTTCATTATATGGTGCTGTAGTGAGATAATAAGAAAGCTGTGGTAGTTAGGCTGACAGCTTGAATGATTATCAGACAACCCTACATCATATAGCAGAGAGACCAGAGTCTGCCATATGCAGTGTCTTGGAGAAAAATTAAAAATTAACATGAAATGACAGATCTTCTCAACATCCTTAGAAACATCACTATGGTAAATAAGGAGTTCCAGCAATTATACTATTATGCCCTATTATGTAACATGGAGACAGAGATCTTATGTTAACTGAGTAAGGCTTCCATAAGCCACAGTCTATAACCCCAAATAAGCATGCAGGAAACTTTCAGCAGAAATGTCCAGCATTTCAGTAGATACAGCCAGTAGATACAGCCAGCATCCACTGCAGTCATTAGAGCAGAAAATGCAGAGCATTCACTGTATTATTAACTGGCAATAGCAGCCAGAGCTGCGGTTCAAATGTCAGAGAAGAAGGAGTGGGGTTGCTCAACAGATGGCACTAAACATAGCATGGGCCACAAATCACTTTACTGGAGCTGAGGGACTTTGGGGGTTCCATGCTGCCCAGCCTTTGTCATTCCTTTCTTGGCAAAGGGCTGAGTGACAGTGGTGGTGGCTGACTCCAGTACTGTGAATCCACAGACATCTTTCAGATAAATGTTTGAATTCTCTTAATAGCTTTGTTTTAGAGGCACCACACACAACATGGAGGAAGGTGAAAGCACTTCATTCCAGATGTATCTACAGTGGCAAAGAACATTTTTTTAACCCAGTAGAAATATTTGTAGTCCTGCAGTACTGTATTCCACATGCTTTCTGAGCTTAATTTAAGTTCTATTAATATATAAAGAGATTCTGGTCTAACAAATGACACACTAAACTAGACGAGGGGGAACAGTTGTTGTGTGTCAGGTAAAAGATTCTGTTTGTCTTGGAGGAGGAGATTTTTATCTTCTCCTTTGTGTGTGTGTGTGTGTGTATATATATATATATATATATTAAAGAAGTGAGCATATCTAATATTCCTGCCTCCTATTTTCCTCACAACAATCTTGTGGGGTGGGGTGGGCAGAGAGAGAAAGTGACTGGCTTTCATGATTTAGATTACCTTTTCCAACACGATGCCCTCATGATTACTAGAACTGAATTTGGAATTGAGAAATTACTCCTTGGATTGATCTGGAATGTCTTATTTAACTAAGTTCTGTTAAAGATATAGTGCACATAGATATATTCTTGAAATGTTTTAACAATTCTGTAAAAAGCAAATTTACCAAAACCTATAGGCCATGTTTAATTCAAACAAAATGTTTTAGGTGAGTTTTCCATCTTACTTTGCAGGATTTGCCAACCCAAAACTGAGGGCCAAATTCAGAATGGTACAGAGCAGATTAATTGGGATGATTGTGTTGATAATCTTTTTAAAGAAGCTCAGAAAGTTGGGGCCGTATGCTCAGAGCACATTAAGGTAAGTCTAAAGTAAATGAATGTGGGGTTGCAAGACATGGTAGTTATTTAAAAATTGTAACAGTTTTTATTTAGGCAGCATTTTCTCCTGAAATCTACTAACAAAGTCAACCCAAAAAAACCCAAAATGAAGTAGGAAAAAGAAGATAAGGGGGGGGGGGGATAGTTAAGCTGAGATATGCACAACAGAGATTATGCCAGGTAACAGGCTAAAACATACCACAATTTGGATTTATGTGCTATTTGGATTCTGACTTGGGTCAGATTACGATTAAATAGCTGGTGTTCAATATATTTGTGAAGAAGTGCATCTACGGATGACAATTGGAGGAATTCTCTTATTATTCTCCTACCAAAGAGGAAAGTAGCAAGAATTAATGCAAAAACTACAAGGGAATTCACTTGATAAATGTTCCCGGAAAAGGTATTTGGTAAAATTTTGGTTGTTACTTTGTGTTTTTGCTCAGTGAGCAACATTTGGGAAGCACAGTGAAGCCAGAGAGTGTGCAGACTAGATTAATGTTCTTGATGTCATTAAGCGTCATTGAGCATGAATGTGAAACTGAAAGCTACTGTGTGTGTGTGTTGAGTTAGGAAAGTGCGTGATGAAATGAATACTATAGGCTTGAATTATGGAATGTCTTGTATATTTATGCAGTGAAAGGATGATTGGTGAAGGCAGTTAAGAGTGATATATGATGGAAGTAAAGCATGTGTGAGAATAAATAGAAAGTTTAGTGAACAGTTCAACACTGAGGAGAGGGTAAGACAAAAATATGTGATTTTCCATGGTAGTAGTGGTTGGGGTGTGTGTGCATAAGAAGGGGAGGGATTTGTAGTAGTATGAATGTGTTTTATACACAATGTCATATTGTTGACTGAGAACCCTAAATGATTTGCTGTGGCTGCTAGACTGCATGATGCAGTCAGCAATGTTAGAAATAAATGTATTGATGTAGTTGGCATTTGAATGGACAATTACAAGAGCAAAAATAACCCAGAACAAACAGATTAATTTTTGTAGTATGGTAGAATGAGAAAGAATAGAGAAATTTTAAAAGAAAGATAATTCTCACTTAACACCTGTTTGAATTAACAACAGCCTCAGAAAGGTGGCTTCCAGCCATCATAAAACATTGTACCACTACCACCACATACACACCCGCTGTCACCTGATTGTGATCTGGGCACTTTGCAATCCACTTGCACTTACAACCAGTTGCCAGATGCCCCACAATCATGTGATCGCCGTTCGTAATTTCCTTGTGGCTTCCCCAGAAAGTCCATGCTTTCCTCTAGGACAGGGGTAGGCAACCTTGGCTCTTTTATGACTCGTGGACTTCCTCTCCCAGAATTCTGGGAGTTGAAGTCCACGAGTCATAAAAGAGCCAAGGTTGCCTACCCCTGCTCTAGGGTTTCAGCAGGGAGGTTTTTCAGACCCTGGGCAGAGAGATATTGGTATGTAGCTTGTGCTATGTCTCCCCCCGCCCCAGGCACCTTGCATTCCTTACCTGGGATTCTGTTTGCTTAACAGTCTGCAAATCCACTTAGCAACTGCATCCATTAGTGCTGAGACTTTAGTTGTTGAGCAAAGCAGTCATGTGACATCTGACTTACCGTAATCAGCACTTTGCTCAATGACTGAGATTCTGGTCCCTATTGTCATTAAGGGACAACTACATGTAAACAAATGCTGGTAGAAAAATAGTGGGTAGTGTATCGTTTGTTGCAAGGAATTCATGCTTGTTTGAAGAAGAGAAAATGTATAAAAGATTACAGGTAGTCCTCAACTTACAACCATTTATTTAGTGACCATTCAAAGTTACAATAGAACTGAGAAAAAGTAACTTACACTTTTCACACTTACGACCATTGTGGCATCCCCATGGTCACATGATCAAAATTCAGATGCTTGGCAACTGACTCATATTTATGACGGCCCCGGGATCATGTGATGACCTTTTGCGACTTTCTGACAAGCAAAGTCAGTGGGTAAGCCGGATTCACTTAACAACTTAGTTACTAACCCAACTGCAGTAATTCACTTAACAACTTTGGCAAGAAAGGTCATAAAATGGGGCAAAACTCACTTAATAACCATCTTGCTTTACAATGGAAATTTTAGGCTCAATTCTGGTTGTAAGTCGAGGTTTATCTGTGCTTCTACCCACTATATTATTTGGCGAGACACGTCGAGACTTGTCGAGAATGAGACATGTCAAGAGGAACTTACTCTTAAGTTGAATGCAGCAGAGCTAGGTTATTTCCGAAACATCGGTGTTAATACAGGAGAATAACTCAAGAACAAATAAGTGAGAAATGTAGGTACATTAAATACAAAAGCGTTGGTATCTGAAAAAATAAATACACGAAGAAAGAGTGAATGGGTCAAGGAGAAGCAGAGGCCATAAGTCACACTTGGATAAAGTTGATAGGCTAGGAGCCCAGAGTTACCTTATTGGTGAGAGGGGCAACATATAAATTTAATAAATAAATAAACAGAAGGCAGTGAGTGAAGTAAAGCGCGTGATAGAAGGAAGGAAAGTTTACAAGCATCAAAAAGCATAGTGGAAAATGTTGAAGTATACAGGCTTTTGGACTGTTCTTCGTCTGGATGTATTGCTCATATGTTTATATTATTATACCTTTATACATTTATTCTTGCATACATGGTGTAGCTCAACTCTTGATATAACTATAATTTGTGTTTTCATTTTACAGGCTGATACAGTTATTACATTATGGAAAAATGGGTTTACAGTAAATGAGGGTGAACTCCGAAGTTACACAGATGTTGCAAACCAGTGCTTCTTGGATTCCATTAAAAAGGGGCAAGTCGGCTTTGTATTAATTTAGTTTGCACATTACGCTCTATAATGACTACCCAGTTTGGGCAACATGGTGGATGCATTGTCTACTCAAAAGGTGCATCAATGCAAATTATTTTTTTTAAAGGGTACCCCCTTTCTGAGATATGTGAAAGACAAACTAATACAATGGCATTCTATGTTTATTTGTAATATATTTGCTGAATAGGTGGGCTGTTTCAATGGCCATAATATGATATGCTGACGTTTAAATTCAAACCTGGTCTTGTGGTATATGGAGATGCTTCATTATTGTACAGTATATGGGAAAAAATGGGGAGAAAAAGCTGAAACCAAAACGTTGGACTGTGACATACAGGCAGTCCTCGACTTATGACCACAATTGAGCCTGAAGTTTCCATTGCTAAGCAAAATAGTTGTTAAGCGAGTTTTGCCCCTTTTTACAAATTTTTTTGCTACAGTTATTAAGTGAATTACTGCAGTTGTTAAATTAGTAACCCAGTTGTTAAGTGAATCTGGCTTCCCCATTGACTTTGCTTGTCAGAAGGTCGCAAAAGCTGATCACATGACCCTGGGACGCTGCAACTGTCATAAATATAGGGCCAGTCGCCAAGCATCTAAATTTTGATCACATGACCACAAGGATGCTGCAGTGGTTGTTAACTGTGAAAAACAATCATTTTTTCAGTACCATTGTAACTTCAAACAGCCACTAAACAAATGGTTTAAGTCGCAGACTACCTGTATTGGTTTCAAGTAATCAAAACAATAGTCTCTGTGTTTCAAATACAAATATAGACATGCTCTGTATTTCTCTTAGAGAGATGCCTCTTGAGTTACAGAAGATCTGTGACAAAGAAGAGGTGGATGTGAAGATGGATGATAAGAAGGATGAGTTATATACGTCGCCGAAGGCAGTATTTCATCCTTTTTCTGGACCAGGATATCGGTTAGGAAGGTGAGGCAGCTTCATTCTTTTAGTAATTGAAACTGGCTTGTGAAATGAATGAAGGTTCTCCAGCAAGTGATTTCTGAAGAGACAACTTGAGCCTTTCTGTTTTTTCCCACCCTATGGGACAGTGAGGCTTTGGTATGTCCCATTGGTGGAGTCTCCGTCTCCTGTCCTGGAGAAGGGGCGTTGGTCTTACCTGAACGCCTTTTCTCAGTACGGAGACGGAGACTCCACACCCACCCTAGGGTCAGCTAGACCATTTGTGTTAGGGTGCTGAGAGCCAATGCCTCGTCAATCTTCAAACGCTTCGCCCTCGTCTCCGTCTCCTGTGAGACGAGGGCGAAGCTTCTCCTCTGCTTCAATCCTATGCCTGTTTACTCTTGAGTAAATCCCATGGCAGGTGTAATGTGAATAAGACGGCGCCTGCATTTCTAGATTTTGAAGAAGACTTCCCTTAGGTAGTTCTCATCTTACAACCACAACGGGAACCAGAATTTCTGTTATCAGGCTTGTTATGTTAACTGTTGCCACAATACCTGATTTTACAACTTTTGCCATGGTTGTTAAGTGAATCACTGCAGTTATTAAGCGAATCACAGGGTCATTAAGCGAATCCAGCTTCTCCCATTGATTTTGCTAGTGGGAAGGTGGCTGAGAGTGTCACAAATGGTGGGTCACATGACCCTCAGATGCTAAAATCATTGTAAATATATCCCGGTTGCCAAGATTCTGAATTTTGATCACGTGACCAGGGGGATACTAAGATGGTCATAAGTGCAAGGACCAGTCGTAAGTAACTTTTTAGTGCCATTGGAAGTTTGAACAGTCACTAAACAAATAGTTGTAAGTCAAGGACTACCTATACAGAACATTTGCTTCAAATTTGGAACTGAAAATATTGCTGCCTTTCTACTGAATATCCTATCTTAGTACAAAATAACCAGTTTAATAATATTGATAAATGAAAGAGATGCAGGAATATCAACAAGAGTCATAATAATAGTCCACTTATCCCTCTCATTAAGTTACCCATCAGATAAATTCCCTTCAAATTGTACAGCATAACTGTTCACATGGTATCTTAGCATCCTTCCTTAATATTAATTGTCTTTACCTTATTGATAATCTTACTTACCTTTCCCTAACCCAAGGCTGGCTTGGGAATTCTTAGAATGTCAACAAATCTAGAAGACATCATGTTGGAGAAAACTGACATAATTTGATGTCCTCGCCATTATATTTCAGGATATATGGAATTCTATTCATATTGAGTCATTGTAGAGATCTCTGCTGGGTTTTTTAAAATTTTGCCATGTATCCCTTTGTAAATATAGCATACTGTTGTAAGAAGGAAAATAATGGCCCTAAACTCTCCACTCATTGAATCTATAAGAAATAAGTTAGAGCCTGCAAGCGTGTTGCTCTTTGAGAGTAAAGTTATAGTTCAGCAGAATGGAAATTACATGTTCAAAAATCTTCAACAGGTGTATCAGACTTATAAGAATCTTACGATTCAATGTAATAAAATAAGGTATGTTGCCATATTACTACTTCCATGCATTTGAATTCCATGTTTTATTTTAAAGATAAATATCCTACTTTCAGTTAAAAAAAAACCAAAGTGAAAAACCAAATCTTAAGATAAGAAGGGGTAAAAATAATGAACAAATACCATTCTCTCTAAGAGAGATTAGATAATGTTTTTATTTGAACTAGGATAATTATTATGTAGTGGAGGAAGAAATAAGAGAGATTTGTGAAAAAATTAATGATTTATTAGATTAAGAATTAGAATATATCTGGAAATATTTGAATGTTATTGTTAGAATATTATGTGTATTTTAGAAAGGGTACCTGAAGTGTTAATAATATGTATATTTAAGTCTAATTGGATTATGGTAATTGTAAATTAGTAAAGCTTAAAAACAGGATTTGGATTTATATAAAGGTAATCTAGAAACGGACTATTTTAAATATGTTATACTATTTGAGGGAAACAGAGAGGGAACGTCTAATGTATTAATTTGAGTTATATATATATGACTTTGTTTTTTGATGATTGATTACCTCATCACCACGGTGGTTTCTAGAGCACCTCGGTGTAAAAGTTAAAAAACCAATAAAACTTGTTTAATTAAAAAAAGAGAGAGATTAGATTATTCCATTTAAAAAAAGTAGAACCGCCCAAAGGTTCCACAGATTGTTCACTGATGTGCACATTATGCTGAGATTTTAGTTGTCTAAACATGCTTTACTAAATAAAACACAGTTGGATGGGTTCACAATAACAGTTAATTCCCAACCAACCACATGTTGGCTTAGGCAACCTTTCTCAGCCCTCTCTCTGAGTTTCTTTTTCAGCCTTAAATATACTTTTTTGCTTTCCAGTCAATATGTTGCTGCCTCTATGATAATGAAGTCTCAACCCTATTACATTTGCTTAATTTCAAGTATTCTGTAAAGATACTGTTGTTATTAATTTTTATATGTTGGTAATATTTAGCTACGTAGCTCATAAAGGAGAAATTATCTAGAATGAAGTGGCATTATAATCTCATACGATTAAAACTTTATTTTCCAGTGCTACACCTAGAATAATCTCCAAAGTAAAAAAAAAAGTTGAAGAAACTGAAAAGAGAAAACCAACAGTAGTGCTAAGTAATTCAGAACCTATCACTAGAATCCAGATTTGGTTAGCAGATGGAGCAAGGATAGTACAAAACTTCAATATTTCTCATAGGTAAGAATAGATCACATTAACAGAATTCATTTTTTACAATATACTGTGCAGTTTACAGGATATTTGCTTCCTTTCAAGAGAAATTACAGCCCACCAAACTATTCCTAAGAATGTTTACTTAGAAATGAAATCCTACTGCAACCGTTAGGGCAGACTTCCAAGAAAGTATTAGATTACAACCAAAGTGCCTTTAAAACATTGATTTGTTTTGAATACTGAGCCATGAAATATGTTAGCTTTTCAACATTAGCCATGGACAAAACCTAGATAAATATTTTAAAGTATATATGAAAATGATAGTGTTAAGCAAAGTGGTACACCCATTATGACATAAATGAGCCTCAGTGCATGCTGCATTCATTTTCCATTCACTTCACATTGAATCAAAGCATCAAAACTTTGGGGAAATCTTATGTCAGAATAGATTGCCTTGGCAAGATTCTTATGTTAGGTTTAGTTTGCTTAGCCCTAATTTGTTAAATAAGCCACAGCTGCAATCCAAATTACTGTAAGGCAAAGCTGTTTTGATTTGTGTCCGGTTAATGAAGTTGTATTTTTGCTTTTTCATGCTTGAGACTGACTGGATTTGATCCAGTATTGCAAAATATTGTATTTTTAAACTGTGTTTCTCTATGTTACTTCAATGGGAATTATTTCTGAGTAGACATCTATTGGATTTCTCTATCAGTTCACTAAATATCGAGACATATAAATGTTATATTTCTCATTTTTCCTTCTCTTTATATCTTACATTATGCAGGAAAGGTGATTTTTAATTAATATGGATTGTGTGACATATAGAAATACATGGCATTAGTGGAGTTGCATTATTCCAGACTGATGATTTTTCTCTAAGATGTTAGTGCATTGTTTCCCGATTATGTCAATTTTGACGCATGTTGACTTCAGTTCCTAGAATTGTCATCAATGGATATGCTGGCTGTAGAATTCTGGAAGTAGAAGTCCACATACCTCAAAATTGCCATGATTGGGAAACCAGTGAATAAACCGACTCTCTGACTATAACAGTGATGGCGAACCTTTTAGAGACCAAGTGCCCAAACTGCAACCCCAAACCCACTTATGCATTGTTGGGTGCCGGGTGGGTGTGGCCAATTGGGTGGGTGTGGCCAATTGGGTGGGCGTGGCTGCGGTGGTAATGGCAGACTGGATGGGACTAAAAAGTTCAATCAATCAATTCCAACTTTGCAAGATCTTTTTTTTCCCCGCGAGAAGTTGAAATTTACTCATTGACTGAACCTTTTTTTTTCGCACACGGCGTCGGAGGCCTAAAGCGAAAAGGTTTTATAAAACACAGTTGAAGGCCTAGGACTGGGGGAACAGCACGTGTGCCCACAGAGAGGGCTCTGAGTGCCGCCTCTGGCACCCTTGCCATAGGTTTGCTACCACTGGACTATAAAGAACAATCCATACTTGGTTTTTCCAAACCTGCTGTCCTCCATATACAGGACACTAAAGCTCCTGCATAGAACAATAACTGATATAGAACAACAGGCTGGGAGAGGCTATCCTACCCCCTTTAGTATCTACAGAAAAACTGTAGATTTGGGTTAGAGCACTTCTTTTCATGATATCGCACACAGTCAGAAAAAACTGAACAAATTTATTCTTACATCACCATGATTTTTTATACTTAATACACCATAAAAGCCATGGTGACACAGTGCTTAGAATGCAGTATTGCATGCTAACTCTGCCCACAGCCAGGAGTTTGATCCTGACCAGCTCCAGGTTGACTCAGCCTTCCATCCTTCCGAGGTCGGTAAAATGAGGACCCAGATCAGACATGTCAAACTCGTGACGTCACGTGACGTCGCACGATGTATCAGAGCTTTTCCTCCATTGCCGGCAATGGAGTGGGCGCGCAGTTTCGTCGTGACGCATCCGGCCTGTGGGCTGGCAGTTTGACACCCCTGACCCAGATTGTTGGGGGGCAATATGCTGACTCTGTAAACCGCTTAGAGAGTGCTTTAAGGACTATGAAGCGGTATATTAGTCTAAGAATGCTATTGCTGTGAAAGAAGTTAGTTTGGGAAGAACAAGGCTGCACAGCTTAAAATGTGTAATGACAAAAGTAGTTCAAAGTGCTAGTTATAGGAGAACTTAACATATGCCTATATGATGTTTGTGAAGGTCCTGATTTGCTCAAAACCTGTTTTTTTCTAATTGCCATGACTCCGTGACATTGTTCTTAAAAAAAAAAGATTTAAAATATCAGACTTTAATTTTTGTTCTTTTCCATTTTAGAATAAGCCACATCAGAGACTTCATAATTGATTACCAGAGACATCAAGGAAGGAGACCTTTCACCCTGACTACATCACTTCCTTTTCAAGAGTTGTTGAATGAATCTCTCACACTAGAGGAAGCCAACTTAAAAAATGCTGTTGTTGTGCAAAGACTTAAAAATAATATTGAACCTTTCCGGAGTTTCTCTTCCTAGCATTTTCTACCTAAAAGAAAGAACAGTTGCAGGAAAGGTCTTGGAAAAGTGGAAGACAATATCCACACAATAGGTCCCCAGTTGTGACTCTTTTAATGTAGAACATCCAACTGTTAGTTGAGTGATTTTAGCTGAATCACTTCCACTTATGAATAGCAGTAATTTCTGTGTTTTATGTGATATCTACAGTGCTGCTTTGAAAGGGCGTGCAATATATGCTGCACTAAAGCTACCCCAAAGTTTTTTGTTTGTTTTAAATAGCCTGGCAGAAAGTAGTAGAGCCAGCCCTCCTGAACTCTGGGTATTCTGTCACCAGTAAAGGAACATTTTAGGGAAAATCTTGAACACTTCTGTAAGTTTGAAGTTGAAAAAAATTTGAAAGCACAATTTGACTTCATTCTTTACTTGTATATGTTATAGTTAGATATATTTTATTCTATCAATGCTACTGTTTGATAGTGACACAAATTAATATATAAATTTCATATATACAGAAAAATACCACAGGTAAACAGTCTTTAAGCATAATGACTGTTTCTTTTGAAAAATTTGTCTCCCAAGTTTATGTTTTAGGACAGTGGTGGCGAACCTGTGGCACGGGTGCCAGAGGCGGCACTCAGAGCCCTCTCTGTGGGCACGCGCATAATCGCCCCAGTCCTAGGCCTTCAGCTGGGTTTTATAAAACCTTTTCTCTTTAGGCCTCCGCCGCCATGTGCAAAAAAAAAAAAAGGTTCAATCAGTCAATTTCAACTTCTCACGGGAAAAAAAAGTTCTTACAAAGTTGGAATTGATTGATTGAACTTTTTAGTCCCACCCAGTCTGCCATTAGCACTGCAGCCATGCCCACCCAATTGGCCACACCCACCCGGCACTCGACGATGCATAAGTGGGTTTTGGGTTGCAGTTTGGGCACTCAGTTTCTAAAAGGTTCGCCATCACTGTTTTAGGATATCAGAGGAGCAAATGACTAAAGCAGCATCATGTCACAAGCTCTTTCATATGTATGTATACACACACACATATGAAAGGATCATAGCTTATGATGTGATTTTGCTTTTACTATTTTAACAAGTGTGTATGCTAGGGACGTCTGACTGTACATGTGGACATAATTCCGCATGTATTAACTCCACTTTAATTATATGGGCATACCTCTGGATAGACCTAAATTTCAATTGCATTTTATGCCATTAAAAAGAAATACAATATCTGTAGTCCCGAATTATTTATTTAGAACTAAGCTCTACTGCTTTACTTCTGAGGAATGGTTCGATTGTTAGTTTTGAGACTGAAGCAATAAATAAGGATTCTGCCTACTATATCAGAAACAAAGTTCAGCTTTAATAGGCAAGCCTTCTGCCTCTTGGCTTCCTAAATAAAAGCAAACTTTGAGAAGATATTTCAAGCAACCATTAAGAAATGAAGCTGATTTAAGTGCAGTATTAGGGCTGCATGTTTGAATTGATTCAAAGGCAGATGGTTTAGCATAAAATGCAGAGTTTTCATCATTTAAAATGTGTTGGTAGATGACCAGATCTGGACTAGGAAGCTAAGCAAGATCAGCCTTGGTTACAACCTGAATGGGAAGCTGCTAGGAAATCCCAGAGGTGTAGGGTAGGCTGTGAATTTAAGAAACAAAATCCCCTAAAGAAGAGGCAAATCAGTTCTGCACTGTAGCCAAAAATCTGCAAAGACACTTCTATGAAATTACCAGCTCAAACAGTAGTTTGTCGTTAAAAAGGTATTTCTAATGATTTTAGAGTTTTTAATCCTGTTGGTGTGATGAGGTGAGGTTATCAAGTGGAACTATATTATTGAGTCCTCCTATCCGTAAGATTATTCTAATTATTCATTTATTACACCTAACATTTTTAAAATGCTGGATGTAGAAGAAACATTAATAGTCCCTTGAAAAATTCTAATCCGGTCTGATATCCAAAGGAAAAGGGGATAAGGAAATTGGGCAGAATCCTAATTCTTCATAGCTGTTGATCAGGAGAAATGGCCTGGAGGAGGAGGCAAGTCAGAGTTGGGCTAACTTACACCGGAGAACGCACCTTACCTTCTGTGCATAACTCAAAGATCTATATTCCAAAATGTCTTGCTCTTGGATACCCAACAAGGTCACTTTCGGAAACAATAAGAACAGCACCTTGGGATTTGAACCTGGGTCCTGCCATGCTAGCAGGAAATAGAGCTGAATAATTAAGTCTGCCCCTGCTATCATCTTCATTTTTTTTATTAAATTAAAGAGTATAAGCCAGTTTTGCAGCTGGGACATTTTTTTCTTTGAGATCCATCTCAGAAATAAGGCCTCCTTTCTCCCACCTGTGCTGCAACAAAGGCATCAAACAAATTATAATACTTATTGCACTTTTTTTTAATACTTCAGAAAAGGGATTTTACCATCAGGATATATTACTTGGCCTTATTTGTGAATTCCATTGTTTGTTGGGCAAAAGTATTTTTTTTTTTTTACATGGCTGGATATGCATCCAATTTAAATTTTTCTCCCTTATTGTGGTAGGCCTCTTATGAACTTTGACCTGTAACTTAAGAATGATATGTGAACCTAGCTGGTTTTGGCTAACTTATTAAATCATTATTGAACAAATCCTAGCCTAGCAAAGTATACATCCAGTATTTTTCTGTCTCTAGACAACTATGTTTTATGTTACCCAAATCTTGTGGGGTTGCCTTTTTTAATCCTTTTCCTACACTTTTTATTTTAGTGTAAGTTATGATGGCCTGCTAATGATTGATAATGGTGCAGTGGGCCTTGTTGGATAGCCAAGGGGTTTCTTACATCCAAGGCTAAACGTCAGAGACGCTGCTAGATTCAAACTAAGTATAATGCTTGGGGTTTTTTTAAATTGAGCCAATTAATAACCCAAAGTAAAGCAAAATAAGGCTTTGTGTGGTATATGATCTGGGTCTTTATCATCTGCAAATTACCTCTAGCTAGTGACCAAGAGGAGGACCTAAGAGTCCAAGCTGACTAATATCATCCTTAGACCAAAATGAGTTTGAAGCATTCTTTTAAAAATATTTTTATATATGGATTTGTGTGCCTATTTTTTTTAACTGGTTAAATGTTTTACCACAGAACTAGTTGATAATAAATGTTATGATCCTCTAAGTTCATTTTTTTTTTTGCAAAAAGCAATATGGAATATAATTTGAAATGGTATATAATTTCATTTCTATTAGTATCTTCTTTTGTGTAAGAATTGATTTTACTGATGCAGACCAATGGGGATTTTTTTTATTAATAAATTCCTGCAATGAAATAAATCTAAACATTCTTTAAAATCATTAAAACTTTGCGAAGTTCACAGACCTTCCCTACTTCTGTGTGAAATAGATTGTCTTTGTGAACAGACTGTTAACACATGCAGATAACCACTTAAAAATGAAATATGCTTGAAATCTCAACAGCAATATGCTAACTTGTATATCAGCATATATAAAAACATGCATCATACAATTCAGTATGTGTAGGTCCCTGTTTCTCAGGAAACTGAAAGGTCATCTCTTTTGATGTGCTATACCTTCTATACATTGTTTAAAAACTGAAGGCATAAAACTCTAACAGCACAGAATAATGTGGAGTATAAAATTAATCAGTATAGAATGCTGATGTCTTCTATTTCTGGTTCTGTATGTTTCTCAAAATAACTGATCTTTACATCTTGTTTGATTTTATCTACACATTGTTCATCAATATACACATGTAGAAATGAATCTATTGACTGGAATGCAATGTATCTATGTATTAATTTCAACCAGGACGTCTCATCAAAAACATCCACTTCATTTAAATTAAAAACCATGTATGAGATACAATTTCATAGTATGCTACTACATTGCTTTTTTGGGTTTTAGAATAATCAAATCCGCAAGTATTCAGTAAAAAAGATTTCCCCTGCTTTTTCAAGTTATCCTTTTTAAATTAAAATGAAGAATGCATTGAAAAGCAACCTTAATGAGAAAAAAGCAACTCAAATTTCCTTAAGAAGTAATCTATGAATAATGCTGTTTAGAAAATGATCTACATAATGTTTCACTGAGGTCAATTATCAGTCATAGCCATACCAGCATCCAGATCTTGCAATTTTTGGGATGCAATGGTTAACCAATGGTTAACCAAGCTGAAAAACCCGACAGTCCCTGCGCTTAATCCCAATTGAGAAGGGGCAAAGAATAATCTGTTTCAGATTCGGTATATTTCCAACACAAACGGACTGCCACCATTAATAAATGTGGAATTGAGATTTGCTAACCTTACCCCAAAGCCTAATAGTACTATGAAGTAATCATACTTAGTTGGGAATTAGATATCCGTACAGGTTAAACTGAGAATTGTTCCTATTTAAAAATATATTTTCAAAGTTCCGTTTTACACTTATTTTCCGTACAAAACCGAATTGGGAAGCTGAAGCATGGATGTAAAACAGGCGGTTTGTATTCGTAGTGGAATTTTTTGTAGTTAGAAGTTGACATTTGAAGAGAAATATTAAAAAGTTTTTAAAAAAAATATTTTGGGTTATTTCCGCGATAATACAACTTCACATTTGCAAGTTCTTAAAATGTGAAGTACAGTATTTACCCGATGGAAATATGGAATGTAATTTTGAACTAGTCACTTCCCCTTCAAAGAAAAGAAAAACTACGTCTGCCCCGTTGCAATATATTGTTAGAAAATCTCGTCTTTCCAATTTTGAAAGTGAGTAATTTAGATTGGGGGGGAGAACACCTCGGTAGTTTTAATTTCTGGGGAATACCTATATACAAAATGCCTGAGATGCAGCGTATTTAGTTTACATTTGTAACGCAACACAGTACCATAACACATCCAGACGGCCGCCAAGTCTTTCCTGTAAGCGCGGGAAAAGCACGTTTGAAATGATTTAAGGTACCATTTGCGCTGTAATGTCTAAGTCCCGCTTTAGGCACGAAAGCCGGCTGGGTGACTTTGGGCCGGTCCCTCTCTCTCAGCCTAACCAACCTCGCAGGGTGGTTGTTGAGGGAAAATAGGAGGAGGAAGGTGTGTTGGATAAGTTCGTCGCCTTGAGTTATTTATAAAGGGGGGGGGAGAAAAAAACTTTTGTATTTATACCGTGTATTTAGTCCATTTATTCAGTGAAGGCGAAGGTCACATGTCACGCAGCCACTACTGCAAATGGTGTACTGTACTTCGCCGTGAACCCAGCCCCCGTAGCTTGCATTCCAATCGTTGCATCTTCCTGCAAATTAGTCCCAAAATGAAATGCAATGAACTGCGCGTCTGCACACCTAGACCGCGATTCAGAAACGACGGCAGGTTTGCAAACCCGCCAACCGGATTCCCGGTTGCGCGAACCCACCCCGCATGTCCCGGGATGGAGTGAAATAAAACAGCATCAGACGGGCAGCCTGCGCTTAACGGGAGAAGGGGACGTTTTGGGGCTCCGTTGCAACCCATGCTTTCGCCCGGGGCTCTGAGCTTAAACTGGAAGCAAACGGCTACTAAAGCGCGTTGCAGGCTGTGTATCCCGCCCAGAAGACGCGCGTCCGACACGAGTTTCCTTCTCCGCAGTACAGGAACGTTCCATATCCTACCGAACGGGTCGAGAAGGCTCTGGGCAAACTGCGGGCAAAGCGGTGCGCTTTTCAGTGCTCTCCAGACAAGGCTCCCTCCTGCGATCGGTCCCGCCCCGGATTATCAAGTGCCGAAAAGCTGGCGGCAGAAAGGTGGAGGGGCTACTCTCTGAGCTGGGATGGCAGGTGTTGGAGCAAAAGATCCGCCACGGGGGCAACAAGGCAGGCTGTCTCCGAAGCCACCATTGCAGACGACCGGTCAGTCCAGCGTCTTTCAAGAGCCGGAGCCGGGGGCGTCTGTCGAAGGGGTGAGTCTCGCGTTCCTCCGACTTGCGTTCCTCCGCCCGGCTTCTCAAGGCATGTTCCCGCGCCTTTTCTTGCTGGGAGGGACAGGGGAGAAGCTTGAGGGTTGCCGTCGTGCTTCTCCGAATCCCTTCCAAAACGACAAAGGAGCAGGTGTAAGTTCCGACGTCCAGGAATCCTTAGAGTCCAAGTGGCTTCTAATGTAGATCTCTTGGCAACTGTATGAGATTCATCATTGCCTTCCTCCATAATGCTTTTTTTTTTTTACTTCTTGATCTGGCCCGTAGTTCCTGGTGGTTTCCCATTAATGGACTAAATCTTGCTTAGCCTTTTGGGGAGTACAGTAGATATTAGCTGGACATCTGATAATAGGAGATAAGATATGCAGCAAGAAAAGAGGTTGGTGGAATGATGGAATTCTTCAAGTACAGTATCAAAACACTGTTACCTAAGGGAGGCAAAAGCTTTATCTTGGTTCTCCCACAGTGCAGAACTAAACTGAAGTAGCTTCAGCTGTAAGAGGGTAAATTTTAGATAAACTTTAAAATGAATAAAAGAGGTGATAATGGAAGTAGTTCCCAGTGATGCCCTTCCTTGACCAGAGGTTTTGCTGGCCCATCTATTGGTGAAATATGCCTTCTGAAGAGCAGAGCATTAGCCCCCCTCCATTTTGGTGGCATCATTTCCAAGGGGGCTAAACCATAAAGCTTACAGTGTCTACAGTCACCCTACGTTATTAAACCAAGGTGAAACAAGCATATTATGGCTTGGTACAATAGATAACTCTAGGTATTATCCTTCAGAAGAGTGCACGATGATGGTGGGGTTATTGCAGCTGAATAATAAAGACCAGGAGTGATGTCTTTTGGGGAAGAAAAAGAAGTAGGAACTTTCGGTCTCTGGGTTTTTTCTCTCTCCATGATGGCAATGCATATTAGGATGAAGTTCATCCTAGAAATGATATAAAAACAAGTGTATCTTAAAACTTCAGAACTATAAAAGGGGAAAATCATTGTCCTTTTCAGGAATTCAAGAAATATGCATTAAGTTAAACCAGGTCCTTGTATCAGTAAAGATAATCATGTAAAAAGTTTGCTTTTGACTAAGCATAGTCATTGTGATGTGTTCCACCAATTATGGTTACATAAGCGTGAACCAGGTCACAGTCTACGATCCAGGAATAAGCCAGTTTGAATGCTGGGAATTTCAGTGAATTAGGTTAATAATTATGAGGAAGGTGGTGTTATTTAGATCTCAGCAAGAGGGTGACAAAGAAAATTATACTGTACTGTATTGGAATTTAAATTTTTTTTCTAAAACTGTTTTCAATAAGCTCTATTAGAATTACTAACTCCCCATTTCATATAGGCAAACTATAGATTATATATTTAAAACTCATTTGCAGCTTTTTTTTTTAAGAAAGTTGCCTTTGTATTGTGAGTTCATGAAATACTTTCTTAAAGATGAATGCTCAAAGAAAATGCCTACAGGCATTAGTGATAAGGCTGGTCTAGAATTTTATCTGACAGCTCCATATTCTGTTGTTCCTTCCAGCCCTGACTGGACCAGTCTGATAATAATGAAGGAGTAGCTGCATTAGCAATTTCTAATTCATGAATTGTTCTTCATTTTATATATTAAATGGAGTTTGTTATTTGTCGTTCAGCTATAAAATTCAAATACACACACACATACAAACACATATATTTAGGCTAATGTAGTTTTACTTTAAAGCATCTTTCGTTATTCCCCACCTCTCTGTTAGCCCACTATGCTCTTTTCAATATTCTCCATAATGGGGATTTATTCTGACACAAACTTGTTCCTTATAGGTTTGAGTGAGGGATGCCTTTTCATATTATAACTCCTTTGAAACCTCTGGCTGACTTGTAGCAGGATTCTCACATTCCACAAAAATCAAAAGTGGTTGATTTGGATTTATCATTTTGTGGACTCAAAATAAATATGAATATGATGAAACGTGGTGTGAATATGAAAAGCATGGTGAAAAAACCTTGGTTTAATGCAAACTAGAGTAATGACTGGCTCATGCTGAAGTTATCCCATCAAATGATGGTGGTTTGGATTAATGCAACATATGAAGCCACAGCTCACAATGCTGCCCTGAGTAGTCTTTTAGCTTAGAACAATACTTCAAATAAGTTATGCCAAACTATTATGCTATACCATGGTTTGCTGAATAAATTAGATGGTTGGATTCACGCAGCACACAGCCATAGTTGAGCCCAAAATTTCTGTGGCTAAGTGAGACAGTTGTTAAGTGTGTCTTAGCCCATTTTATGACCATTTTTGCTAGAGTTGTTAAGTGAACTATTCCAGTTGCTCAGTTGGTAACCCGGTTGTTAAGTGAATCTGGCTACCCCATTCACTTTGCTTGTCAGAAGATTGCAAAATGTGATTACGTGAGCCTGGGCACTGCAATTGTGATAAATATGAGCCAGTTACTAAATGCCTGAATTTTGATCACATGATCATGTGAAAAATGGTCATAAGTCACTTTTTTCAGTGCCATTATAACTTCAAACGATCACTAAATGAACTGTTGTAAGCTGAGTACTACTTGTATTTGTCTGGACCAATTCATTATGATTTATATATCACAATAAATGAGTTTCACAGAACCTTTCAAGCCACAAACAAGCAAATGCAAATGGTGTTTTGAATAAATTGAAGATATAACCCCTAATTAATGTATTCATAAATTGTGCTAAGGTTTCAAATGGTTGGTTTAATATTGGCTTAACATGTGGCACATACCTAAACCCTCCAGTTTGCAAACAAGCCACCCAGTAGTGGCTTATTCACAAACTATTATTCCAATCCTTACCATGATATGTGAATCAGCGAATGTGTTTTAAAAAGGGAACACAATCTCTTTCATTAGTTACAATAGGAAAGTACATGACATTTCACTATTCAAAGTAAAATAAATGACTGTTTTCTGTCCTTTATAACAAGCTCTAAATTGAATGCCTGAGTCTTATTGACTTACTCAGCCCAAAAGGGGTGGCACTAGTGCTGGTGGGATGCTCGGGGCGGCACGAGTGTCGAAGGGTGAGTGCACTGGCCATTCCTTCATGCGGCCCGGTGGCCAAGCCCCCGTGGCCCAGTAATGGGCCGCAGCCCACAGGTTGGGGACCTTTGCTTTATAAGTAGTTCTCGACTTATGAACACAATTTCTGTTAAGTGGATTTTGCTTCATTTTATGACTTTTCTTGCAGTTTTCACTACAGTTATTAAGTTAGTAACAGTTAAGGGAATCTGGTTTCCCCATTGACTTTATCAGAAAGTCGCAAAAGGCAACCCTATGACCCTGGGACACTGCAACCATCACAAATATGAGTCAGTTGCCAAGCATCTGAATTTTGATCACGTGACCATGGGGATGCTGCAATGGTCATAAGTGTGAAAACGGGCATAAGTCACTTTTTTCACTGCCGTTGTAATTTTGAACGGTCACTAAATGAATTGTAGCAAGTCGAGGACTACTTGTATGGCCAATTCCTTTTCAGTTTTCAATTTATTAAGTTTGCATCCTATATTTTAATTAAAAATAATATTCTACACTACACTATTTTTTCTTCAGATTGTCTTTTTAGGTATTATTTTATGGCCCATAGCATTTTCTTTTCTACAGTTGCATCACTGTTCCAGCTGCCTATCCCAGTCAGCAAGGCAATGCAGTACAATCAGGTTTCTTTTCCTAGAGCAGAACAACATATGTTGTGTCTGAGCAGGAGCCATTGCACGTGGCCATACCTGAACTTCTCTCAGTGCACTGCATAAAATGAAAACTTCAAGAACAGTTTTGAAAGCGGGCATAGGGGAACATGTTTCAGGCAGTATAGCTTAGCATTCCTGTCTTTGGTTAAGTACATAAGGTACAATCTCTCAAAAATAAAATGAAAAAGAAAAGGATGGAGATGTTTTTTTCTGCAGGATCCAATCTGGGTTGGTCACTGGAACCAGACCACCTCCGCCTAAACTGGACCCTAATTCCAACATTATTCTAACACACATACGTTTTTTCTGGACTATTGTAAATCTATAACAGCAATATCAGGATAATCTAGCTGCACATTGAAAATAATATTCAGAGCAACTTTACTTTTATAACTGTTTTGTTTATTTCTCTGTAAGTTCTTCTTTACATAAATAGCACTCCAATGAAAATTAAAATTACTTAATACCCATTTAACTAAGTACAAGAGATTTTATTGTGGGGAGGGCCAGGTGGATGTCCATATCAACAGAAAATATTAAATTCTTGAAATATATTATTGGTAAGATCCATTCCAGAATTCTTGATCAAGCAAAATACACAGAGAGAGAGGAGGGGGGGGAGGGAGGGAGGGAGAGAGAGAGAGAGAGAGAGAGAGAGAGAGAGAGAGAGAGAGAGAGAGAGAGAGAGAGAGAGAGAGAGAGAGAGAGAGAGAGAGAGAGCAATGAAAAATATACAACATTAATGGCCAGTTTTCAAGATATTCAGGTCTCTTTATCAATCTAAAAGTTAAGCAAGGTACAGTCAAAGTGAAGAAGAGAAGTGAGGAATGATTTGACAATAGTCAAAGTCTTTGTATTGCCAGATTTGTGCATTACATAGAAGGAGACATCACTTTTATATTGAATGGTATCCTGAACTTTCAAGAAATCCTTTGGTCTTTTCTCACCTTTTCAGCTTGCTCATGAAGACAAACTCTCTGTGTGCAGCAAACTATGCTATGGCATTGGAGGGGCTCCAAATCAGGTTGCGAGCAGTGCCACCTCATTCTTTCTGCAAATCTACCTCTTGGATATTGCTCAGGTAAGCAGTTTCGGAAACCTAAACTTGTCTTCAGATTCCAAAAATTATATGGTCAACCAACTCACTCTCAGTGACTCCCGGTGGCTTAAAAAGATATTGCCATCATTGGTCAGGTCTTGTGTGATAATTTAACATTAAATTCAGTTTAATCAGTTTTTCTCTTGATTCCACACTCGATAAGAAAAGCCACGGAAAGCAATTAAGATATGAATGGTTTAGTTTATATTATTTTACCCTCCCCCCCAAATTCCAGAATTTGTTTTGCCCTGCTTCCCATAAGGAGGTGATTATTATAAAGGTGAGTTTTTGATTCATAGAAACTATTTTATTTATTTATATCCCACCTTTCTTATTTTATAAATAAATCAAGGTGACAAACATAGCTAATGCTCCCTTTTCCTCCTGTTTTCTGCACAACAACCCTGTGAGGTAACTTGGGTTGAGAGAGAAGACTGGCCCAAAGTCACCCAGCCAGTTTTCATGCCTAAGGTGGGACTAGAACTCACCGTCTCTGGTTTCTAGGCCAGCACCTATACAGAGGTCCCCAACCTTTTGGGCACCAGGGACAGATTCCGTGGAGAAAGGTTTTTCCATGGACCGGAGAGTGCATGGTTTTGTGTGCTACCTCCATCCCACAGATGGGGCTTTGCTTGTTTGTGCGGACCGGTTGCTGGCATGCTGCAGACTGGTACCGGTCCATGGACCGGGGGTTGGGGACCCCTGCCTTAACTATCCTCTGAATATTCTATTTCTCTTTCCCATCACTTAGAAAGCAGAGGGAGGTTTATTCTCTTGATCTAATAAAGGAAAGTCTCCTTTGAATCATCTTTCACTGTCAGTGACTTCATGGGCCAATCATATAATTTTCATGCCAATAATACTGACGTGGTTTCTGTTGTATTTTTCTGTAACGTTTGTCCAATATTTTGAAAAACTATCTCCCAAATCATTGGAGTATGGATTCTATGACACCACACAAAAATCAAATGAAAATTGTCCACGGAGCACAATTCAAGATTTGCTGTCCTATTTCACGGACAATAAAAAAATCTTTTGGCAACCATTAGTAACAATTAGATATTTATTTAAATATGTGGAGCAAATTCCAGATGAATAAAATTATTTCAAACCAACAAAGTTTCTCATAGGACATCATAGTCAAAAACAAAAATGTTTTATACAGGTAGTCCCTGACTAACAACAGTTTATTTAGTAACAGTGGCACTGAAAAAAGTGACTTTTGACTGTTTTTCACACTTACAACCATTACAGCATTCCCGAGGCATAGCAACTGACTCATATTTATAAGTGTTGCAATGTCCTCAGGTCATGTGATCATCTTTTGCGACCTTCAAACAAGCAAATTCAATGGGGAAGCCAGATTCACTTAACAGCCACGTTACTAACTTAACAACTGTGCAAGAAAGGTTGTAAAATGGGCCAAAACTCACTGAACAAATATCTCACATAGGAACATTAATTTTGGGCTCAATTGTGGTCATAAGTTGAGGACTACCTGTACAAGAAGAAATATTGTGATTTGGGGAAGTTATTTAGCACTGATGGCTTCATTAGATAAGTATGTTGAGCTCAGATAAGTGCTACTTGGTTTTTCAGATCCCTCCATTCCAGGCCTCCTTGGTGCAGGTCATTGGCCGAGCATGTGGAGCAGCTGCAGATCCTCTTGCAGGCTTTTTTATTAATCGGAGCAAAACAACCAGATTCGGGCAACTCATGCCTTGGTAAGCAAAGTTGATATAGTTGCTTCATTGTTGATGGCTTAGAAGTTTCTTTAATGCATTCATTCACTTGCATAGTCTGTAATCCAGGTACATATTCTTGAATTTATTTGGCCTGGTTCATATACCGTATTTTCCGGCGTATAAGATGACTGGGCGTATAAGACGACCCCCGACTTTTGAGAAGATTTTCAGGGTTTAGAAAGTCGTCTTATATGCTGGAAAATACGGTACCATGTTAAACTATATTGGCTGCTTCATCTAAAATACTAAGCAATAAATCATGATTTAGAAATCACTATGACTTTTGACCAACATGTAAGTTAAAATCAAATAAATCAGATTTTATTCTTCATGAAAATGTGCATAAATTAATTTGCTGATTTTTAAAGTTCTAATTTTTTTAATTATAAGAGATTTGCTAGTATTAAAAATATTTGGATTTGTATGTGAAATGGTTATAGAGGAATCAGATCAGGAAGTCTGATCCTATTATAGATACAGGAACAGTTTTTTCCCCCTTAAATTCAATTCAAAAATGTAAATTAGAAATCTAATACAAAAATTTATTTAATCGTTTAGAAAAGGAAAAATAGATGACAAATCTTTCCAAATCTTATCTCGCAAGAAACTGAACATTTCTTAAGATAATGTGATTGATTGATTGATTATGTGCCATCAAATTGATCTCAACTCTTAGTAATCAGATAGATAGATTTTCTCCTTGAAAATCAATTCCTTACTTGGTCTTCCAGGTTTTCCAATGGTGCATCCTTCACCACTATAACTAAGGCCATCCACATTGCTGCTCATCTTCATCTTCTCTTTCCTTCTACCTTTCCTAGCATTACAGCCTTTGCTACAGAACTAGATCTTTGGATAATGCATCCGCAGCAGGGTAATTTGAACCTGGTCATTTGTGCCTCTGGTGAGAACTTTGGATTTGGACAGGGCTTTTTTTCAGCCGGAACGCGGCGGAACCGCGTTCCGGCACCTTTTTCCGGGCCGGCCGCACCGGAAATAGCCCCTCCCAAATTTTACTTGCATTCCTGTTCTCTAAAGGGGCGGTCCTAGGGTTTGATGAGGGCGTGGCCAGGTTTGAGTTCCGCCACCTTTTCTCCGAGAAAAAAAGCCCTGGATTTGGATAAATCTATTTGTTTCTTTTCTAGATTGTCCAGAATATTATCTGAAGTTTTCTCCAATGGAAGGTTCTTTACCTACTTCTTCAAAGTCTAACTTTCATTTCCTCGGATGTCACAGGGAACATCATTGCTTGCACTCTTCTGCTCTTTGTAGGTATAGACCAGGGGTCTTCAAACATGGCCCTTTTATGACTTGTGGACTTCAACTCCCGGAATTCCTCAGCCAGACATGCTGGCTGAGGAATTCTGGGAGTTGAAGTCCACAAGTCATAAAAAGGCCAAGTTTGAAGGCCCCTGGTATAGACATATCAGAGTGCCTGAATATCTTTTTGAAGGCCTTTATGGCTGCTGTACAAAGTGAAAATGTGTGGTATATTTTGGGACTCCTCACTCCTTTACTCTTGATGATTGATCCTAAAAGGCAGAAGCTATCCACCCTTTCGTTTCATTGTAATTTCTAAGACTCCTTGTTGCACCTCTCACTATTAGTGAGATGTTCTGGGATTCCCATTTTTCTAAGTATATTCCACCATTTGATATTATTGATTCAATCCGACGCCTTTCTGTAATCAATGAAGCACATACTGATATTTCTCCCCGGCTTTGTTATTTATCTAGCATGCATCAAAAATAATGTTTTGTGTTCCTCAGCCTTTCCTAGAGGCAACCTGAACATCTGACATCTATTTGTAATATAGGATTCTAGTCTGTGTCAAACTAAGCCTTATTTTACTATCATGTGAAATTAAGGACATTGCATGATAGTATTATATACAATCTCCTAAGCCTCTTTTTTTTGTTTTGGTATTGGAATGTAGGTTGACTTCTTCCAATCAGTTGGTCACGGTGTCATGTGGCATAGCTTGCTTAGAAACTTTACTACCGCTTCTTCTGTTGCATGCCATATTTCTTACAGAATAGAATAAAATATTCTATAGAATGGAATTCTATAGAATATTGTAATTGGACACCCAGGGAATTTGCCTTTTAGCTTTTTTCAGATATGCACTTTCATTTTCTGTTATTCATTATACTTTTCTTCGTTGATTAGTTTATATTTGTATTCATATTCCAATCTCCTAGTATGGATGAAATTGGACACCCTTCCTCTTCAAATAAACTCCAAATGTTTGTAGTTCAGGCTAAAATACAGGGATCCCATAATGAATGAACTAATGATGAATATTCTTCTTTCAAAAAGAAGCTAATCCACAATATTTGTTATTCTGTTCACATAAGACTCTGTTATCTACAACTGATAATCTACACTGGGAGGAGAAAAAGTGTGCTACACAGCTAGACTTTAGCATTATCGTGGTTAACTGTTGTCTTATCAGCCTTCTGCAGTGTACAGTAGACTAGCCTCTTGTACAATTTCTTTTTTCCTCAGGAGAAACTGTATTAAATGGTGACTTTACAAATGTTTTTTTTCTTTCAAATAGATTGTTGTCCTCAAGACAATTAGAATTTAAAAGGAAATTATTTTGTAATAGCCTTAGCAAGGCAGCATTACATAGCTGACCTTGGCTGATCTTAGAGATTTGTTCCAGGTTAATACCGAAGTAGATGTAAAATCTGCCTGCTAAATTGAATAGTTGAAAACATAGCAAAAGAAGGCAATTGCAAGACACTTCCCTAACTCACTAAGAATTGAGTTTTACTTGAGGGCATCTATATTTTTTTAGTAAACATAGGAGCCAATCCCCATGCCCTATTTCCACAAAAGAAAAACCCAACAGAATCTTAATGTATCATAAGATTAGCACATTTATTCTAGTACAAGATTCCTTAAGTTATTACCCATTTCATCAGGTGGACAGAGCATTATTCTATGTTTGTTTATTTGTTTTTGTACTTCTTAATCACCCATCTCCCTTGGATGTCCCTCCTTATATGTCTTTGGTTGATTTTCAGAATTTTAGATACAATGGAGCTGATTTAGAAAATGGGGTGGGCTGCTGATCATAATAGTGGAAGAATGTACAGTCCTAGATTGACGCTAAAGGGTCTCTTTAATCTGTACAAGTAGTCCTTGACTTACAACAGTTTGTTTAGTGTTCAAAATTACCACAGCACCGAAAAATGTAACTTATGACCGTTTGCAGCATCCCCATGATCAAAATTAAAATGCTTGGCAACTGGTTCATATTTATGACTTTTGCTGTGTCTCGGGGTCACGTGATCAATTTTACGACCTGACAATCAAAGTCAATGGGGAAGCCAGATTCACTTAACAGCCGGGTTATTAACTTAATCAACTGCAGTGATTCACTCAGCAACCGTGACAAGATAAGTCGTAAAATATGGCAAAATGCTTAACAAAAGAAATTTTGGACTCAATTGTGATCATAAGTCAAGGACTACCTGTACTTAACAACCCACGGCCTTTAGGGTCATCCTTATAGACTCTCTCCTAACAATCCTCAGCAGAGCCCCGGGGAAGTTGTCTTTTCCTCTGCCTCCTCAGCTGGCCCATGGAAGTACCTGCCACTTTGCTGGGGAACAGAGAAACAGTGAGTTGCAGACCACGAGGAAAGCGTACCTCCCCACTCTGGGGAGTCTCCAAGGCCCCCTGTCCCTCCAGTAAGGAAGAGAGCTTACCCATTAACTGTTGGCACATCTCTGCCCGTCCTACCACACTAGCAGTTATCCAAGTTGTTCCCTTGTCTTTCCCTTGCCACGCACAGCTATTAAGAGATTTCAGTTTTCAGCCTTAATACCAAAGCAGTCAGTCAGGGTCAGCTGTTGAGCCTTGCCACCAGCTGATTGGATATAGTGGCCAGAGAGAAGTGGGAAAGAGAGTGGAGATAGACTCCTCTCACTTCCCGCCAGACAACCTATGGGTTTCTGGGAAGTATAGCCTAAAATTATGATTACATGACTGTCCAATCGTAGCGACACTGCAGTGGCCACAACTTTGCAAATACAAGTGGTTTGAAAATCCTTGACGCTTCAATTACAAAGAAGTAATGAGTCCTGAATCTTGGATGCATTCGTTAAATTATTTGAAGTACCTTGAATCAAAAATGGTTGCCCTACAGTGTACTGTTTTGACCAATTGAGGGTTACTAATAGACAAGCAGGAGAGTTTTAATAATACAGAGAGATGATATCATGAAAATGTCTTCTCATGTGATGGGATTTTATATGTGTATTTCATTTCATCTGGCAAACACTCTTTCTATCCATCCAAAAATTTGGGAATGTGTGGCAGGGAGAAGGCTAATGTGCATGGAACATCCACTCTCTCCCCCTTCACACTATATTTGGCCATGGCAATTGCTGTTGTGGAAGATGAATTCTTTATATAAGTGTCAAAAGATTAATTAATGCAATGGTCTAGACCAGCGGTTCTCAACCTATGGGTCGCGACCCCATTTGGGGTCGATCGACCATTTCACGGGGGTCGCCAAGCAAGGCTGTCCACCACTTTTTTCCCCTTTTCCGGCGGGTGCCTTACCTCCCTTGAGCTGGGCCAGCTGGTGGTCGGCCTGCTCCGTCTCTGCCGCTTGCCAGCTACGCCTCGGCCGGCACGGGGTGGAACCACGCATGCGTGGTGCTCCCGGGCAGGGAAAGTCCTCGACTTACACCTGTTGGGTAGTCCTCGACTTACGACCGGTTTAGTCCTCGACTTACGACCGGTTTAGTCCTTGACTTATGACCGGTTTAGTCCTCGACTTATGACCGGTTGGGGTCGCGGCATTAAAAAGGTTGAGAACCACTGGTCTAGACTAGAGGCAGCCAGTTTTGCTTGATATAGAATCCAAAAATGTAGTGATAATACAAGGTTGTCTAGATATATCCTAGAAGTATACCACTCAGAAGTCCATTCTGAAGAAGATAAATCTCCTGAGCAAAATCATTTTATCACTTTGGGTCTCAAATTGGAAAGACATAAAAGTAGGAGGAATGCCATAACCTTTCCGATATTCCTCTGCATGGAATCTCTACACACAGTTGTCTTTTTGAAATTGCAGCTAGTCCTCCTTTAGCAACTGCAGTTGGTACTGTCAACTCAGTTGTTAAGCATCACAGTTGCTAAGTGAAATTGTGAATGTACTTATGAACTTACTTCAGCCTTCCTTTGCTTTACAGACCCACGAAGGTTGTAAATGCATGGATTGGTTACAAAATTACTTTTTATCGTCATCATAAGTGTGAATGGTCACTAAAGAAGACACTTGCTAAATGAGGTCTACCTGTAAAGTTTTTCCAATTTTTGAGGGACTGTTTCATCTTTGTGGGGGGGGTGTTACTCTGAATTATATGAATTGTGTTATAAATTGTGGCTATTTCACTACAGGCCTTCCTAAGCAGACTCTAAAATGTTCCACCTTGAGAACGAGATAAAAACATCAAATATGCTGAACTAAGTTTGTCATGCATTCTATCTTTTCCCTTTTGTTTAGTTCTTCATTATTTGTGATAATGTATTCTTGTCTATGTTGCATGAATGGGATGGTTAAAAAAATGCTCTTCAGATAATACTATTCTGATGGGATTAATCTCTGTGTTATCTATTCTTCCCAGTTTTTGTTAATAACATCCATGGTCATCTGATTACATTGTGTAGTAACAGCTTTACAAGAATGCTGGAGAGTTCTGTTATAACTAGAGGTCATGTTCTGGGAAATAACTGCCTCTGCTCGCCCCTCACACACAGCAAGCTAGAACATACTGCCTTTTGTCCCTTAATGTTACACCAGTTTGACTGATACACAGAATTGTTTATCAGGCATGAGTTCATTTAAGGGTTGTTTAGAACTGTTTTACTGATTGATCTGTTATTTAAAATTGTTGCCATGAAAATAAATGGAGGCCACATCAGGCCCACATTCATAAAAATTGACCAATGCAAACCTGTGTTTAGATGTCAATGATTGGTAGATCTTTACATTGGGCATTTGTGCACGATATGATAAACCATGTTTAAACCTAATCATGGCAAACTTATTTACCATGGGCGCCACAGTAGACTGTACAGCAGATTGTGGTTATCTGCAGTTTGCCAGTCAACTTTTCTTTCTATGTTTGTAAACACCATTGAGTTTATGAAGTTCTGTATTGACCCATTTGTAAGGATATTTTCATAACTGAAATTTAAATTAGCGTTTGCATTTTTGGTCTCAGCAAATGATAAAATATAGAATCTAAGATGTACATTCAAATGTTAAATGGCTGTATTCTGCTTTCTAGGAGGGAAGAAAAATAATTTTAAAAGCAATATTTTCAGTTTTTGATTTGTTTTATTTCAATATTTATGAAGTATTTGTTATTTTATTCCATGTACTCTCAAATCCTCCATAGGGGTAGATTATTTGAGTGGGGCTATTCTTTCCATTTTACTACATGTATACTTGTTTGCTTTTACTCCAGGTTGTTGGGTTGCACACCATTCACGATTGTGTCCTATATCTTGATGTGGTACTTACCTCCCTTCATATCAAACCGAATTCTGTGGTATCTGACTTTTTATTGCCTTTTCCAAGCCCTGAGTACAGTAAGTTGATTGGTGCTGAAAACCATTTTTTTACATATAGCAAATATGTGATAGATGGCTATCACATCAGTGAATTACACATTTTTTTTTCAAATAAAATGGTGTACCTGTTAAGTCACAGAGTTCCAAAAGGGAAGTACTATGTATTTCTGGGATAATTATATTAATTGAGTAATTCAAAGAGACTGCACAAAGGTAGTAGAACAGTGGTTCTCAACCTTTTTAATGCCGCGACCCCAACCGGTCATAAGTCGAGGACTAAACCGGTCGTAAATTGAGGACTAAACCGGTCGTAAGTCGAGGACTAAACCGGTCGTAAGTCGAGGACTACCCAACTGGTCGTAAGTCGAGGACTTTCCCTGCCCGGGAGCGCCGCGCATGCAAGTGGCAGAGACGGAGCAGGCCGACCACCAACTGGCCCAGCCCAAGGGAGATAAGGCACCCGCCGGAAAAGGGGAAAAAATGGCGGACAAAAAAAATGGCGGACAGCCTTGCTTGGCGACCCCCGTGAAATGGTCGATCGACCCCAAATGGGGTCCCGACCCACAGGTTGAGAATCACTGTAGTAGAAGATACTGTTCATTGTATTTTTAATTACCGTAATTCCATTTGTCTGGAATAAGGTCTCTTACTCTAGCAGGGGGTTGTACTAGAAGACTTCCAAGGTCCCTTCCAACTCCGTTATTTTATTTTCTACTATAGCGTGTCAGGTTTTTTGTCTGTGTTGACCAATTAGATCAGGGGTGTCAAACTCGCAACGTCATGTGACGTGTCGCGACATATCGTGACTTTTTCCATTGCCAGCAATGGGGTGGGCGCAGTTTCGGCATGATGCATCTGGCCCACGGGCCGTCAGTTCGACACCCCTGAATTAGATCAACAGAAAAACAGTCATGCTCCCAGAATGCCAATGCTTTATTACAAAGATGAAAAAAATGTTTTGGTGTTTGGAATTTCCATCCAATGATTGCTTGATTCTGTTGGTTGGCATATTTTTAAGGCTGTGATTGAAGTATGGCTTTTGTGTCTTGTAAAAATTATCTGCCATTCATAGGAAATGTCAGAAGAAGTCTTGTTAGCATCTTTTCCTACTAACACAATTTATTAAAGGGCATAAGCTTTGCGAACTGCAACTCATTTCATCAATGCGTAGAATAGCTTAACTCAGGGGTCTTCAAATTTGGCCCTTTTATGACTTGTGGACTTCAACTCCCAGAATTCCTCAGCCAGGTATGCTGGCTGAGGAATTCTGGGAGTTGAAGTCCACAAGTCATATAAGGGCCAAATTTGAAGACCCCTGTCTTAACTGATGTAGGATTTAAATAGATTGGGATGGAGCTGTGAGTGGAGGAGAAAGCAGGTTGATTATACAAATATGTTTCATGTGAGATAGATTATAACTACCTTATCAATTAACAGTTCACATATGTTTTAAAAATCCATTGTATTTGTTGAGACCTTCAGAGAGAGACTAAAGCCTTTTGAAGTATGCAAGTTCAACCATCTCAGTATTGCTGTAAAAGTCTTGTTTTTTTAAATTAATCATTCCAGATGGTCATTTCTTGGGGTTTGTGGTGATGTTGTTGGTGTACATTATTTCACTATAATATCGCTATCCTGTAAAAGTAGTTTTACATGGCACTATTGTGGTATATCATATTTCACTGGAAAAAAAATATAACACTGTAATACTATTGTGCTAATTTTTATTTATTTTATGTATTAGATTTGTGTGCTCCCCATAACACTGATCAAAAAAGGGTTGTGTTTTTTAAATTAATAATAGTGCTGTTTTATGCTAAAATAATGTCTTATTAACAATCTTCCAATGCCCCCATGTTATGAGTAGTAAACGTTAATGTAAATCATCACTATGCAGATTGAAAATAAAAATGCCATAATTATTTATTCTTTTAAACTATTCGTGATAGAGCTGCTAAGTATTTTTGCTATAGCTGTACCAGGTGCCATATTCTGCTCTCACCATGTTTCTGAGCACAGATCAAGCAGATCGCGATTCAGCAACTGCCTACCGTGAGTTTCAAAGCCAGCTTTTGATTTTGGGAGGGTGGAGGAGTGAGGGAGACATTGGGTAGGGTGGGGATACAGCTGTGGTCTCCATCTTAGCATGGGGCTACAACTTCCTTGGAAAGTTTTTGAAGGATAGAAACTCTTTGTTTATCTTTTATTTTCAACTGTGTTCAATGTATTCTAAAGATTATGGAATTTGCTTGTTGTGCTTTCTGTCTCAAAAACGGTCCTGAAACTCAACAAGGCCATTCTGTGGGATATAGGAAGAAGCCATTAGAGCCATCCCATCATTTTATCTAGATCAGTGGTTCTCAACCTTTTTAATGCCGTGACCCCAACCGGTCGTAAGTCGAGGACTAAACCGATCGTAAGTCGAGGACTAAACCGGTCGTAAGTCGAGGACTACCCAACCGGTCGTAAGTCGAGGACTTTCCCTGCCCGGGAATGCCACGCATGCGTGGTTCCGCCCCCTGCGCCAGCCAAGGCGTAGCTGGCAAGTGGCAGAGACCGAGCAGGCCGACCACCAGCTGGCCCAGCCCAAGGGAGGTAAGGCACCCGCCGGAAAAGGGAAAAAAAATGGTGGACAAAAAAAATGGCGGACAGCCTTGCTTGGCGACCCCCATGAAATGGTCGATCGACCCCAAATGGGATCCCGACCCACAGATTGAGAACCACTGATCTAGATAAACCTAATGGCTGGTCAAAAGACCATCTTTGGTGAGGTTTTATTCATTGTTAAATCCTTTTGATGATATCAAGAGACAATATTGTTAGTAAAACGAGAAAGTGAGAGAGACAAGGTGACCAATTTGACATTAAGATTTTTTTACAATTCAGATTAATGTAGGTTAAAGACGGCAAAAGAGGAAACATTTTTTGAACTCACTGTAAACCATACTGTGTCATAGATCTAAAGTCTGCTTTTTCTTAGGGAGAAAATCATCTTTCAACATTTACCACTGTCTCTTGTGCTGTTTCATATTAGCATACATACATAGTTGTCCAAGCTAAACACTTGGACAAGCTTTCATTCTCTTTACTCCCTTTGCAAATGCTGAATTTATTCCCCACCGTATGGAGGGAGTAAATGGAAAGCACTATATGACTTGTTTCAGCTCTGATTTGAAGGGCAAATGCAAGCAATAGTTGAACAATTCAAACACAGACAAATTGCAATTTCTGTCAACTAGAAAACCTAGAAAGAAATGGAGCAGAGAGAAGGAAATGTGTGGGCCTGAGGCTCAGTCAGATTGAGACAATTTATGACATGTAGATTTCCATTGATTCTCTAGAGTCTGTGCATTATGCTAGAAGATAAATGCACCTAGGAAGAGATAGCTTTGTAATAAACCATTGGTCTTTAAGTAATCCCAGTTTTTTTTTCATTTCCTTGCACATATTTCCTGAATTTCTGACTGCATGTTACAATGGCTCCCACCTCCCAATATAGTACTGCTTGATATTCACTGCAGTATACATATAAATCACTGTTTTACTATTGAAAGCTGTCTAGAGGAGTGTGTATGTGAAAAACTGCAAGATGTGCTGTATTTACCAAAGGGATGGGGTTTGACTCCTGAAGCTGCACACACCATCTTGGAGATTTTGATTACTTTGTGGGGGGAAACTGTCTGCTTATGTTTCAGCATTCATTAAGCAAGCCAGATTTGTAGAAGCAGGGCTTTTTTTCTCATAGAACACCCAGAACGGAGTTCCGGCACCTTTTTTGGATGGAACCTTGTAGGGTAGGCAAGGCGGGTTGTATGACGTGTGTAAGTTCCGGCACCTTTTTTTTTTTATTTTTTATTTTTTAGAAAAAAGGCACTTTGTAGAAGTGGTCTGTTTTCCTCCCCTAGGAATGGCATTTGAAGTTCTTGGAACACTGATTGGAGCTACGCTGCATGGCCAGATAGTTGCCGGTGCTCACACTTCTAGTCGCTGTAGCCAGAATGAAACTATTGGGCTGCAACAAAACAGCTCTGAAGTCATAGATGTGTCTTATGGAGTAAGTCAAAAACATTTTGTAATGTTTTTATAGTGCTACATCACATTAGGATGAGGATATCAAATTTATTGTAATAGACCCGGGTCTTAAATATTTTTTCAAAGCAAGTCTCATTTGAATTTAGTGGGACTCACCAAGAAATGTTTCTTATTTCATTTATGTCTAATAACCATCTCTTCACTGTGATTTGGAAATGATGTATCGAAAGGACTTGTCAAAAGGTGGCAAGACACAAGGATTAGTGTAGAGATGAGAGATGGTCCTATGTGTCAGGCATGTCAAGCTGCCGGCCTGTGGGCCAGATGCATCACGCCAAAACCACACCCACCCCATTGCCGGCAATGGGGGAAAAGTCACGCGACGTCACGTGACGTTGCAAGTTTGACATGCCCGCTATATGTGCAAAATCCAGCTGTACGCCTGATATCACTTAATTCACATAATAAAAAAGCATAATTGGATATACTTGCAATGTTTTACATGTCGATTAATTGTATGTGGAATGGGTAGTTGATCGTGGTGACATTGCCACACCCACTTCACTCCAGCCCCCTCCCCCCAATCGCAGCCGACCTATCGTGGGCATTCATTCTCAGCTGTCCCTCTGCCTGGACACCTGCTCCGCCACTGGTCTTCCATCCTCTCCCCCCCTCCCCCCATGAAGCCATGGACAATTCACCCCAGTGGGCGCGATCAATTGTCCCATTCCACATACAATTAATCCATATGTAAAAACATTGCAATTGTATCCAGTTATGCCTTTCCATTATATGAATTAAGTGATGTCAGGTATACATCTGGATTTCGCACATATAGGATCATCTCTCATCTCTACACTAACAGTCATTCACAGGCAGGGGATAAGATAAAGGCAAAGTCATGGGAATACATTAATGAAAAGTTGCTTCCAAGGCAGGTTTGTGCTTTAGTAAGAGTACAAGTCAGCTCCTGGTGCATTTAGTTTGCAATGTTCCAAAGGATATCCACATTTTTCAGTGTTCCCTCAGTGAATGCATGGTCTGTAGTATCCACTTCTAATACAACTGTTTTGGCTCTTCTACTCACATTCTAATATATAGTTAAATTGCAGATGTTAATTTAGGTATTTAAACTTTATCTCGGGCAGCTTTCGTTCACCAGTGATTGCATCTGGTCCAACAGATTTATAAAGATGGAGGGAGGTATTACCCTAAGAATAAGATCCTGTAGGCAATTAAAGAGGGATTCCTTAGGCAAGACTGATAGTTCTTAATCTCTGCCATCTACCAACAAACTAGTCAAATTAATTGAATTTCTGAGTTTCCTTGTAAAGTTGCTTGTCATTAGAGCTCTATTTTCTTTAGGCCATTGTTTGTTCTTTTATTATTTGTTTCTTACTTCTGTCATTTGGTTGAAATCTTCTCTTACCATTGTCTTTAAAGAAAAAAGTCTACATGATTGCAGCTGGGCTGATAGGAAGCATCTACCTTGTCGGCATCCTTTCCCTGTTCTTTGGAGTGAAAGAAAAAGTTGGTGAGCATAGTTAAAGCTTTTTAATATTTCTGTGTGTCTATTTTCTCCATTCAATCTACAATCTCATATAAACAACGTTGTATATATTCCACCCATTATAGATCCATACACCTTAATGCCAGACAAAAAAGTTCCTTTCTTTAAAGGACAAAAGCATGCAATGAAGCATCAACCATATTTGATATTTACAGCAGCATTTCTACTGATTTTAACAGCGGTTCAGGTAATTCTTAATTTACACAGTGTCCTCATCAACGTGGTTTGTATAAATTGCATTGAAGAATCTATGCAGCTGCAGCATAAGAACTTGATCATATATACTGTACGTGATCTTACTTTCCTTAAAGAGAAATCCTCTTTTCTGTAAAAATCAACCCAATATCTTCTGGGGCCATTCAGAGATTTTACAGATTTTGGCTATCTTCTGCTGTTTTTATTATTTCATTATCAAAAATGTATAGATTTTTAATGTTGAAAGTCAGTGGGCGTGATCCTGTGCTGTCACAGTTACAGGTTTGCTAACCTCCTTCCTGGATTCATATAAAAAGAAAAGATAGATACAACTTATGGCACAAAAAGCATTCATGACCAAAGATTTTTAATATGCTTTTATATAAAAAGCTTTTTTCAAATGATTAAAAAGCCAATTACTATGTAGCCGTATCAAGAAATGTATGAATTGTAAACAGAAAACCTTACCTTATCACTATGTTTATCCATCCTCCTTCACATTTGAATCAGGTCTACCCTAATAGTATAGTTCTCTTTTCTTTTAACGATGATGCATTAAATGTATATGTCACCCAATAACCAGCACTTTACTTTACTTTTCTTTTTTCTTTTCTTTTCTTTTCTTTTCTTTTCTTTTCTTCAACTTTCTAGATAGAACAAGGAAACTTTGTTCTCTTTTGTACTTATGCAGCTGGTCTTCGCAGTCACTTTCAAAATTTAGTGGTGATTATCTTGGTAAGTGTTTAGACAAAGCTAAGCTTCCTTGTGTGGTATGTCTTTTCTTATCCTATTTCTATGGTCCATACCTATATGAAAATCAGGTTTTCATGATTGAAGGCCTTTCTCCCTCTGTAACTATATTGTGCAAATATAATAAAAAGAAAAGTACAGGTAGTCCTCGACTTATAAGAGTTCACCTAGTGACCAAAGTTACTATGGCACTGAAAAAAGTGACGGATTACCGTTTTTCAGACTTACGACTTTTGCAGCATCCCCATGGTCACGTGATCAGAATTCAGACACTTGGCAACTGACTCATGACAGTTGCAGTGTCCCAGCATCATGTGATCACCTTTTACAACTTTCTGAAAAGCAAAGCTAATGGGGAAGCCAGATTCACTTAACCGTGTTAACTAACTTTAACTGCAGTGATTCACTTAACAACTGTGGCAAGACAAGTCGTAAAATAAGGCAAAACTCACTTAACAAATGTCTCACTTAGCAACAGAAGACTATCTGTATTGGTTTCTATCTCTCTGGTCACCTTTTTAAACCCATGGTCATCTCTTTAGGCTGACTCCATCAGAGTCCACGCTTCTGCCCTCTTGTGATGTGTAGCTATTGCTATTTGTATGATTCTGCAATCTTCAAATTGTACTCTTGATTCCCTTGGAAGCCATAAATACATTTTTCCTTATCTGATATTTTTCCCCTCATTATAACACGTAGGTATCAGCTACAGTGAGCGTCCCATTCTGGCAAAGATTTTTGAAACATTTTGGCAAAAAAAAAGCAGCATGTGGAATATCAGTAAGTAGGCCGTTAATACTTATGGCTACACTTCAGATTAGATTCCAGAAAGGTGCTTCAGAGCATACAGAGGCATGAATGGAGCACCTGTCTGTAACTCTTTAAGGCACCAAGCCTTTTTCCATGATCATGTGGCAACAGCAGAGGGCAGCTATGATATGCCAAGTAAAAATGTGACTGCTTTAAAGAGTTCCAGAAGTGCTGGGCTTGTGCTCCTAAGCACTTTGAAACACCCTTTTGAAATTGAATTTAAGGCTCTGCATAGTCCTAATAATCATACAACTTGAATGTAATCATTTGAGCAATAGTCTTTTCTAGGCCATGCTTGCTAGCTATATTAAACCCATTTTTTAAATCTGTGATTTTGGGATGATTTGATGACTTAATTGTAGCTAGGTCTCCTGGTTCTTGTCCTGTTGATTAAGAATCTCTTCCTGTTATTGTTTATAATCTGTTCAGATCAACAGACACCAGACTATGTGGCTGAAAACTAAAGGCACCCTGTCTCTAGAAATAACACCTCTTGCCCTACAGATTTTCTATTTATGGTGGATCTGAAATAGAAGGATAAAGAGTACAGCCAAATACTCCCCAATGGTATTTTTCAAACTTGGCAATTTTAAGATGTGTGAATTTCAACTCCCAGAATTCCCCAACCAGCATGCTGCTTGGGGAATTCTGGGAGTTGAAGTCATACATACTTAAAGTTACCAAGTTTGAAAGGCACTGTTGCAGAGCATGTAACATGTACTCTTGATGTACATTTTTGAAAAACACTGCTCTATGACCTTCAAAGCAGAAGGAAAACCAAAATTAAAATTAAAAGGGTAGTTTATGCAGCAAAAAAGGCCACTCACTACCGTAGCACTTTGAAGCACATTCTTTGCATACGGAAGATCCAAGGTTTTGTCCCAGGTCTGAAATTCTAGCAAACTGATGTCTATCATTGCCAATGATATTAATCTAGACGAACTGGTGATGACTTACTACACTGTCACATCTATAATGATTGTCATTGTTATGTCTGTACTGTAATCTTAATCCTGTTTATATCATTGTCCTGTTAAGGCATTGCCCTTTCTTAGATGTCCAATCATGGATGAAATGATTTAGCTTTTCTCCTTATTTCCATTCATTCTAGTTGATGATTCCTTCTGTAATCGTGCTGGTGACGATCCCAAATGTCTTTCTTGCCTACCTTGTTGCTTTTGTATCTGGACTTAGCATTGCAGCATCTTTCCTCTTGCCGTGGTAAGTGTCTCTTGTAGAGGGTGAGCATAAAGGCAGGGTGTGTAGGGGAATATCCGCTGCATTTGGCTAAAAGCAGCACTTTAGCCTTTGGGTGATACCCTGCGGTCTGCCTCCAGAAGATGCTTCATCTTGTTTAATTAAAAATTAATACTGATGGAATCGATTCAGTGCAATGATACATAGCAGCATCTTTAGGGCTGGGAGCTCTTGAGACTACAGACAATCCCGATCGAGACGCCTCAGATTGTGTGGTCAAGAGATCAAATCTTTCAAAAATCTTGTCGAGAATCTTAAGACAAAACCAGTGGAAGAGAGGTCTAAGGCTAAACGATTAAAATCCCAGTGGTTTTTAATGGCCAATCCAAAAGGTGGGAAAAAAATTATAGGAACAGGCAATAAAGCATATGAAACTATCCCTATTAACTATATATAAAGGTATTATTTAGAGAGTATTAAAAGTATTTTAATAAAAGTATTATTTTAAAGCAATATGTAAATATGAAAATGTAAAAGCCTTATTATCAAAATGTGCATTTAATTTTAGATCAGTTACCTTCCACTTACAAAGTCCTGAATCACATGATTTTAAAGACATTAAAAAAAAAAAAGCCCTTTAGTGATTGTGCACAATTTGCTTATTGTTAAGGAGGGGGGCACATGTGATCACTGTTTTTTGTTTTTGCATATTATTGTTATTTGCAAGGATTGTAATGATAGAATGATAGAAAAATAAGAAAGCTTTGCACAAATAGAATTTATTATTACTAGCAGAAGTATGAATGGCAGCTACACAGATAGTTATTGACTTAAAACCAGGCAAAATTATGATGGACCCCTCAAAAGTACTTACAACATAGTTCCAAAGTCATGACAACCATTACCACCCCATAGTCATGTATCCAGATTTTGGGCGCACGGCAGCTAGCCTGTATTTTATGTCTATTTGCAGTGTCCTGTAGTCATGTGACCGTGATTTATGTCCTTTTTTTCTGAAAACTGGCATTTACTTTCTGTTTTCAGCAAAAATGCCTCAGTGAACAATGGGTTCACTTAACAGCCCTGGCATTCACTTCATGACCACAGATTCACTTAACAACCATGGTAATTCACTTAATAACCACCACAAAAAAGATTGTTGTCAAATTGGGTTGGTCATGTGCGGGGGTAGGCAATCTTGGCACTTTTATGACTCGTGGACTTCAACTCAAGAACTCCTGAGCCAGCCATGCTGAGGGGAAAGGGAGAGTTTCCAAGCTGAGCCATGCTGGCTCAGGAATTCTGGGAGTTGAAGTCCATGAGTCATAAAAGAGCCAAGGTTGCCTACCCCTGGTCATGTGGATGTCTCGCTTTACAATTTAAACAACCTTAATGGGTAGACAACCATTATGGTTGTAAGTCAAAGACTACCAGTGCTGTATAAAGGCAAAATAAATTGAGTTCTAGAGTTCTGTTCAAAGTCAGTTTTTGAGTTGCAGTACATAGAAACAACCTGTTTTAAATCTCCCTTTAATTGTGAAAGATTCTAACAATGTTTTTTCAGACATTTTTTAAAACTTAAAAACTTTTTCGATTTAATTTGGGGGCTTAAACTAAGGCTGCTTTTGTCGGTTAAAGGTCTATGCTGCCTGATGTAGTTGACCACTTTCGAATGCAGAACATTCACTTATCAGGGCATGAAACTATCTTTTATTCGTCCTTCATATTTTTCACAAAGCTGTCAACTGGAATTGGAATGGGAATTTCTTCCTTCAGTCTACAGTGAGTGTTTTAAGTTTTGGTTTCTTTGGGATCTTGCATTTGTTTAATTCGGTAAAAGGGGCACAGGGCTAGGTAATCTGTGGCACTCCAGATATTGATAAATTACAACTCCTGCATTCTTTGCCATCGTCCCGGTGTCCTAGGTGTGTTAGGCACTGCAGTTTAGCAACTAGATGGTTGTGCGCTGCCTATACCTGTTCTTGTCATTATGCCTGCAGGTAATCTCTTAACTACTCAGTTTGTTGTGATAGAGATTACTACGTTATTTATTTATTTTTAAAATGCAATCAGTTTATAGCTATCTCTGTTGCTCTACTCACCATACATGCAGACATATAATAAAGACATTTTCAATGTGAACTCATTTTAAGAAAGGGTTCATATCACCGCATACTCAGTCCGCCAGATTTTATTCTGCTTTTATGTTTTTTCTAATTCAGGGAAGATGTTTTTTTAACAAAATATTCTACAAGTTTCATGAAACAGAAAAAGAAGGATAATTGCTTTTGAATTTCTGAAGTCAGATTTAGATCTGGAGCCCAGCTTGAACCGGGGCCTCCAAACCAGTTTAAAATTAATTGGGCTGTTTCCAATCTTGTTTGTTGACCCAGGGGGTGATATGATGGGAGATAGCGGGCTGGCTATAACAGGAAAAGGGGAGTCCAGAATTTGTTGTCATTTCTACTTCTGACTCTTTCCTGGTTCCAGGTAATTGTGTTAGTGGCTACTTTAGCTTCCAACTCTTGCTAGTTTACAGCAGTCTATAAGACTACATTAATAATAATATAATAATAATAAAGTTGGAAGGGACCTTGGAGGTCATCTAGTCCAACCTCCTGCTCAGACAGGAAACCCTATACCCGTGGTGGCAAACCTATGGCACGCGTGCCACAGGTGGCATGCAGAGCCCTCTCTGTGGGCACGCGTGCCGTCGCCCCAGTCGTAGGCCTTCAGCTGGGTTTCATAAAACCTTTTTGCTTTAGGCCTCCGCCACCGTGTGCAAAAAAAAAAAAAGGTTCAATCAATCAATCAATTTCAACTTCTTGCGGGAAAAAAATGATCTCGCAAAGTTGGAATTGATTGGTTGAACTTTTTAGTCCCACCCAGGCTGCCGTTACCACCACAGCCACGCCCACCCAATTGGCCACATCCACTCAATGAGCCACACCCACACAGCACCCGACAATACATAAGTGGGTTTTGGGTTGCAGTTTGGGCACTCGGTCTCTAAAAGGTTCGCCATCACTGCCCTACACCATTTCGGACAAATGGCTGTCCAGTCTCTTCTTAAAAACTTCCAGTGTTGGAGCATTCACCGCTTCTGGAGGCAGAAGAGCATGCAGTGTGTTTCCTCTGAAATAGTTTACCCGCAGAAGTGAGAATGGCCCTTACCTTCATGGTGGGTGCGGAAGCAGATGAAAATCTAGCTATTCTGAAACCTTTCAGGGATTAAAACCTGAATTAAAACCCCTGGTGCCCTATTCCATTGAATGGATTTTACTCTATTTTTAGTGTTTAATTTAATCACCAATTAGCTTCAAATTATTTTAATTATTATATTGATATTATATTGTATTTTATATATAAGCTTGGGAGTTCCCTAGAATCCATTAAAGTTTCAGATGGTAGAGAAATGGAAAATAGAAAATAAATAGAAAATAGAAAATAAATAAGCAAGCTATCCCGGCCCACAAGGTGGAACCAATCCATTAAGTGAAACAAGTTTGCCAAGCACATTGTAGCTTCATAGGGCAGAAAGTAATGGGCTGGATTAAGGGAACTGGCCAATATTATGGAGATCAAGATGCTGTTGTTCTGATCGTAATGAATGAATTGCTGAGATTGCTTTATAAATATAAGAGCCATTATTTTAAGGTGAGACATCAGTGTTAAAAAGATTGGTCTTTACGTAAAAAAAAAACCTGATGAGAAAAAGCCAGTAAGGGTTAGAAAATAACAGCAGCAATATTCAGATTGAAGGGGGAGGGGCGTGAAATGAATTTTAGTTGTGTATTGTTATTTGAATAAATTATAGTAACATTTGCATGACTTTTTAATAGATTCGTAGGCTACAAATCAGGGATGTGCGTACAGTCCACCCATGTTGTCATCACGCTGAAAATCTTGGTTGGTGGAATTCCATCCATCCTCATCCTTTTAGGGTTATTCATACTCCTGTTTTACCCAATCAATGAGAAAAGTCAAAAGGAAGTGAAATATGCCTTTGAAAATTCAAGGTAGGTTTGTACTAATATCGAGCCTCTCCTAGTGAACATCTTTCTTTCGTGAAAGAGGTGTGCTGCTTTTTAAATCAAAAGTCAACTGTGTTACAGTAAAAAATATACTGCTCACAAAAATAAAGGGAACGCAAACCCCTTCAGTTCCATGGTAAAATGTTCCCTTTATTTTTGTGAGCAGTATATATGATAATTCACGGAAAGCAAAATCTTTTTATTAAATTATAAATTACTAAAGGTAAATATGTCACTATTTCCCATTCCTTGAATGCCCCCGTTTATTCAGCCATGTGCATAAACAATGCTTCTGATTCCTAACAAATTCAGAAAACTCATAAAGCAAATAAAATATCCACCCCAAAATAAGTTGTTGCATTGGATAATTAAAGCACACTGTAAAGCTAATTCTTTGAAAGTTGAATCTGTTGAATTTTGGAGGATTTCTTAAACTTAAATCCAATACTGATTTTCACATTTTCAGAAAAGCCAGGAGTTAAATCCAGAATGATGTGCATGCAAAATTTCTACTCCCATGGTTGGACTAAATAAAACACTATCCCTTAATATAAATTACCGTATTTTCTCTTACAGACTTGTGGTGTTTGGCTTTGGTGGGTCTTACAATGCACTTATTTTGCATTGTCCTGAAACTGGCTTTTCCATAGAGATGGTGTACAAACAACAGGAAATAAATCCTGATATATTTGACCAGAGCTTACAAGGTGTTAGAATTAAAAGCCAGTATTAATTGATTTGGATTCTGAAGCTAAAGGACAGCTTCTAAAAAACATTTTAACGTGACAACTTTTGTCTCACATTTTGTATGTCATGATTAAAAGGTGGGATCCAGGCCCAGCAGATGCCATGTTTAAATTACAACGTAAGCTGTTTTTTTACACAAGATTCTTTCATGTCTTATGAAACAGGAGGAATCATGTGAAGACTGAAAACATTGCTGAGGAAAGCAGTTGTGTTGGAAAGCCTGAATAAAAATAGAAGTCTAGTGCTAATGAAAATGCAACCAGAGGGCAGCACTTCAGCATGCTTGAAGGCATTTGTCTTATTCCTCCAGTGTTTATTCACCCATATACCAAGGCTGGTCTGATCAGAAAGACGATGCTTTGGAGCATGGGCTTAGAGAGCCTGTAACATCTGTACTGCTGGATTACTATGAAGCCTTGCACGAGCTATGTATAAGATGCAATAGGTGGTGCTCTCTTCTTTCATATATTGTACCAGTACATGTTATATTGAGGAGAAAAGCTGCCTGACGAGATAAAAGCCGTGGTCTTGTGAGCGCTATCCATAAGCTGTTAACCAAGACAGTGTGGTTAGAGGGAATTTCAACTAATTATAGGTTATGGTTCCTACCAAAGGAAATCCCATAATTTTTGTTAATCACAGAATTCTGTTTATCATCAATACATTGCCATTTAAACTGCTGGCTTCATCTGTGTTTTTTGTATAGATATTTTTAATCCCCCTTAATCGTTTTATCAATAACTCAGCAGAGAAGATACCTAAAACTCCTCCTATTTTCTGATAGCCCACTTTTGAATTAATGTGGAGGAACAGAACACATGAATTCTAAAAGTCTGATCTTCACGCATTTTATTATATTAAATGGGGCTCACATAAATATTATAAGAGCATGTACTGTCATCGCTAATTGTGAAAGCATATATATATTAGTACTTCTACAAAGCATTTTCACTGAGAGGCTCAATGGCAGTTTTGTGTGCTCCAGGAGAATGCTATTGAAACCTCTCTGTGGCAAATGGACAAGGCAGAACTCATTATTCCATGGTTTACACAAATTTGCAGATCATTCATGCTGTCTGAACTGATTGCAATACTACTTTCCATTCACTGCTGTTTTGCACAAGTACAGCCAATAGAATTTAGGTTCTTGAAAATTTCAACTTGGAGTCAGCCCATTCACAGAAACAGAAACACAGGTTCCTCACTGGGTGCTAGCAGTGGTGAAATGTGACATATAAATGTGACTAATGCTGCCAGCATGAAAAGTTACAGACTTTTAAAAAAAAAAATGGATGCAGACTTTCTAAGTCTGACACACAATAGCCCAAACTATAGTCAAATATATTTGAAAATGGACCTTTATTTCTGTTAATGAATTCATAGATTAAAATCATTCTTAGATTGAAGAAATGTATTAATTATTTTGAAAGTAGTTCGGCTTTTTCAGCAGAGATAAGGAAATAATGAAATTGGGTAACAGCTGGGCAATATTGTGACTTAACATTATTTTTCAGTAAGGTGTGTAGAAAAAAGTATACCTGGTAAATTGTATGTTTACTTGCTTTTAAAATACACATAAACAGGCACTCCCACTCACCAGATGCAGCTCAGTAGAATATGATCTAAAATCAGTTAAATCGTCTCTTCATATGCAAGAATCATAAGAGTAACGAGCAAAGTAGCATCTCTGGTTACAGAATTAAGCAAAATTGATAAAATAAGGACAACACAATAAATATTACATATAGCAGTTGTGCCATTCTCTGTTCAATTCATCTCACAAAACCCTCGGAAACTTTTTTCTTTCTCAAGCTTGCTAAAAATCCCTAAACAATATGAATGTTTTATTCGGGAGACTTAAGTTCTCAAGTACAAATTCCAGTGTCCTTTTTGATTTAATGTACAAAAGCCCCACATTGATCGGATGATCTGATTTGGCTGGGAGGAGAGCACAGTCTTTGTGAATAAAGTCAAATTTCATATATTGACGGCAAATCTTCAATAACCTCTGGGGGGCAGCAAAGATATTCTGAGAACTCCGACTTTGTTATTGCCTAGTGGTCATCTGAATTTTTGCAACCTAGACCAGGGTAATTTTATTTGATCCTTGGTATTTTTAAATAATTGTTGCAATGTCGTCCTTTACAGTTGGTTTTTTTTTTTTTTTTTTTGCTTTTATTTAATAAAAGAGAAAAAATAATACAGAAAAAAAAGCAATTCAAAAATAGCAAAAATTTAAAGAGCTTCTCATATATGTGTATGAAATTTTATGGAAAGTTTTCAATAAAAAATATAGGTAGTCCTCGACTTATGACCATAAATGGGCTCAAGGCAGTTGTTAAGTGAGTTTTGTCCCATTTTATGACCTTTTTTGCCAGAGTTGTTAAGCGAATCATTGCAATTGGTAAGTGAATCTTGGTCTGTTAAGTGAATTTGGCTTCCCCCATTGACTTGGCTTGTCGGACCCCGGCTAAAAAGGTTGCAAATGGTGATCATGTGACCCTAGAGCAGTGCAACTGTCATAAATACATGCCAGCTGAAGTTTTGGTCACATGACCATGGGGGAATGGTTGTGTGAAAATTGGTCATAGATGCAGGGCTTTTTTTTGGATGGAACCTTGTAGGGTAGGCAAGGCTGGTTGTATGACGTGTGTGAGTTCTGGAACATTTTTCTTTTTTAGAAAAAAAAGCACTGCATAAGTGACTTTTTCACTGCTGTTGTAACTTCAAAAGTCACTAAACAAATAGTTAAGGCGAGGACTATCTCTAACCATATTTAATGGTAGCCATCCAGCCATACCTTACATCTATAAGAAGTCTATTTTTAAAAGTTCCAAGTCACTACAAGTCTTCAGTACGCTGAATAATTAGGTGTGTGGTGTTATTTTCATCCAAAGTCTCCTTGACCCTAAAATATACAGTATGACAAATAGCTTGACTGCAAATAGTGTTTGTTATATACAGTAGTTGCCTCAATGCTTCTTGAGTAAATCTGCTAGACTTCAATGTGTTTTGCTGTGCAATTTATCTGTGGAATATTGTGAAGTGCTTTTTTCTACAACTTAAGAAAGCAGATAACCAACAGTATACTTTGGGTGTATGTGTCTTTAAGCACACATGCATTCAAGCACATGCACAAAGAGAGGTATTGCTATAATATACAGACTGCCAAGAAAATTATCAATTCTTCTAAGAATATAGTAGGGAACTATTTTAACAGCAATCAGCAAAATTTGCAATGGTGCACAAACTACTGGAAAATTTGAAGTGATGACATTTTGTTAACCTTACAATATTTTAAATAAAAAATGGAATTGAACATTTTATAATGACTTTACCCTATGTTGAAAGGAATAACTGTCAGGAGAACCAACTTGTCCTTTTCGGGGACTTGAGAAATTACATTTGAGAGAAATATAAAAGCTATCTTTTCTCATATCCTTTGTCTTTGTAAAAATCTGCTTCTCGTATTAGTATGTTTATCATGAAGGTTTGTAAAATGAATTCTGCATGTATGGAATAGGTAAAATACATGTATATTTATGGGAAAGAATTTAATGTTTTTCATAAGGCTTGTTGGGGACACAGACAAAACACAAGTTTGAATAGTAGAACCGTTTTTAAAAATGACATTCTAATAATATTTATTTTCCCTTCAATCATATCCTATTTTGGGAGACTGCCTGGATATGTCCCTGCAGCTTTTTGGCAAGGTGCTTTGGAAGTGGTTTGCCACTGCTGTCCTCCTACACCTGAAAGTGACAGCTGGGTGGCTTTGTGCCAGTCACTTTCTCTCAACCCTAGCAAGAAGGCAATGGCAAACCATGGCTGAAAAACCTTGCCAAGAAAACTGCAGGGACTTTTCCACGCAGTCTCCAAAAATTGAATATGATTGAACAGAAAAAAGCAGCCTCAAAGATGACATTCAAATAATAACTTAAAAGTGCTTACAACTTCAAAAGGGATTTTACGGGGAAGGTGGAAAGTCCTCTGTTTTCTTTTGGTGGCAGCCAGCTCTGCTGAGACTTTGGAAACTGGAATTTTTCAAATTCCATTGCTGGAATATAACTGGCATTTGCAGTTCAAGAACAATCATTGAGCTATCTTTGATTTTCCTTATCTACTATGATCAAACTTCACCTCAGCACTGCTGATTTCTCTATTGTTCAGAATAGTGTGAACATTCAAAATGCTACTTCTTACATTTAAAGAATGTCCATAAATGTGTCATAATTTCATAGGGATGGAATTGTTCATTCTGCTAAATCAAAACCAAAGAAATTACTTTGTTTTATTCATTGTGTGTAAAGCCAGTTCTTATCTTGAAACTGTCTCAAACCAGCTACTTTAAGGTTCACCTTTACTCATATCAATCTTTTGATGTTTTATTTTATTACTTTAACAAAATAACAAGAGTTGGAAGGGACCTTGAAGGTCTTCTAGTCCACCCCCTGCTCAAGCAGAAGACCCTATATTACCATTCCAGTCAAGTGGCTCTCCAGTCTCTTCTTAAAAGCCTCCAGTGATGGAGTACCCACAACTTCTGGAGGCAAGTTGTTCCATTGGTTAATTAACAAAATAACAGAGTTGGAAGGGATCTTGGAGGTCTTCTAGTCCACCCTCTGCTCAAGCAGGAGACCCTATAATACCATTTCAGTGACTGTCCAGTCTCTTCTTAAAAGCCTCCAGTGATGGAGCAGCCATAACATCTGGAGACAAACTGTTCCACTGGTTAATTGTCCTCACTGTCAGGAAATTGGTTGTTAAGAAAAGGGTTAACTTTGAACGATCCCTAAATGGATTGTTGTAAGTCAAGGACTACTTTTATGTGTGAAAAACACCTTGGGGTGACTGGACAAAGATCCTGCCACAAGAACAATCCGTGCCTTGGAAGAGGGAGCTCTAATGGAATATGGGGAAGACCTTGGGAGATTCTGGCAGGAGATGCTCTCTGGGAATGGTCAGCTAAGAGCGTAGCCCTCAGCTGCATCCTGGATGGAGAAAGCAGCTCAGAAAACTGGTTTCTTGGGTGGTAAATGAAAAGGGGTGGGTGGGAAGAGAAGGAGACTTGTACTTTTAGATTTGCAAAATTCTATCAACGGAACATTACAATAAAGTAGAATTCACTCGCCCAATTGTCTATGGAGATTCTCCGTCACCCAGGTCTTGGTTGTCCCAAAGGTGCTTTTTTTTCACGAGGCAACTGGATTCCCTGGTTTCTCTTCGAAGAGGCCTCTCCTCCCATCCAAGAAGCCTCTCCAGCTCCGACTGGATGGCAGGGAACGGAAGGATCTACACTCCCCGTAGACCGCTGGTCATTTGCATTCCAAGTGGCCTCAACAACCCTCTAAAAGGATGCAAATGACCAGCTGTCTGCAAGAAGTATAAATCCCCCCTCACCATCCAGCCAGACCTGAAGAAGCCTCCCGGATGAGAAGCGAAACATCTCCAAAGAAAAACAAGGAAGTCCAGTTGCCTCCTGAAAAAAGCACTTTTGGGAGAAGGATGAAAGGGAAAGAGGAAGAGGAGGAGGAAGATGGGAGGGAAAGAATAAGAGAGACAGACAAAGAGAAAAAGGAAAGAGAAAAAAAAGTCTGCAAGGAGTATAAATCCTTCCCTTCCCCACCATTCAGTCAGAGTTGAAGAAGCTTCTTGGATGAGAAGCGATACGGGAAAGAAGGAGAAGAATAGGAGAGAGAGACAGAGAGAAAGAGAAAAGAAAGAAAAAAAAGGAAGGAAAGAAAAATAAAGAAAAGAAAGTCTGCAAGGAGTATAAATCCTTCCCTTCCCCTCCATTCAGTCAGAGTTGAAGAAGCTTCTTGAATGAGAAGCGATACGGGAAAGGAGAATAGGAGAGAGAGAGACAGAGAAAAGAAAGAAGGAAAAAAGGAAGGAAGGAAAGAAAAGAAAGTCTGCAAGGAGTATAAATCCTTCTCCACCTTTCAGTCAGAGCCGAAGAAGCCTCCCAGATGAGAAGCGAAACATCTTCAAAGAAAAACGAGGTCCAGCTGCCTCCTGAAAAAAGCACCTCTGGGACAACTCATCTGATTTTAAAACCATCATTTAAAAACTCATCATTTTAAAATCAGGAATTATTACAATAAGTAAATTGTAATAATCATAGCTAAAATAAACTGCTATGCTTCATTTTGCTGTTATGCCTAACTAGATGGCTGAGAAACAATTACTGGAATTCCTTCTGGAATTCCTTCTTCAAACAGTTGAGCCATTGACTTCATTCACATGTAGTCCTAAGATATAGTTAAATTATCTTAAGACATAAACCGTGGTTAACAAGCCACATTTGGCCGACATAGCCCAAACCAACAAACTATACTATGGCCTAATACAGGTAGTCCTCAACAGTGCATTGTGACCGTTCTAATTTACAAAGGCACTGAAAAAAGTGACATGACTGTTTTTCATACTTACAACCGTTGCAACATCCCCATGGTCATGTGATCAAAATTCAAATGCTTGGCAACTGGTTCACGACAGTTGCAATGTCTTGGGGTCATGTGATCATCTTTTGTGACCTAACAAGCAAAGTCAATGGGGAAGCCAGATTCACTTAACTATCATGTTACTAAGGTAACAACTGCAGAGACTCCCTTAACTGTGGTGAGAAAGGTCGTAAAATGGGGCAAAATTTACTTAATGACTGTCTCGCTTAGCAACAGAAAATTGGGGCTCAATTGTAGCCTTAAGTAAAGGACTACCTGTATGTTGCATGGTGCAATATTGTTTACATGTAAAAAGTAGCACAATGCAATTCATGAATTTAACAGTTTTAGTTTGCCTAGTGTTGCAAATTGAAAGCTGCTTGCTTTAATGTTGAAATTGTCCTAGAGCAGTGATGGCGAACCTTTTAGAGACCGAGTGCCCCAAAACCGACCCAGCCCCCAGCCCGCCTGTGCTCCCGCCCCGCCCACCTGCAGGGCCACTCACCACCTCCACGGCCTGCTGCAGATCACCCAGGCGGCCTTGCAGTGCCATGGCAGCCACGCCCTCCACCCGCACCCTGCAGCATCATCTGCACGCGATGGAGCACTAGGGCGGAGTCTTGTCCCTGCTGCCCGGCTGCTATGTCCTTGGCTACACTGCTCTGCGTGGGCTGTGCCTGGGGGAGACTCTCCTCTGGGGTGGGCTGCTGGTGAAAAGGCTGCGGGGGGAGGCGGGGCTGGGGCAATGGCACGCCATGCCCACAGAGAGGGCTGAATGCTGCCTCTGGCACTCCACCACTGTCCTAGAGCTAGCAGAGATGGGATAACTGAACTATTTGGGCAAGGAAAAAGCAATAAGTACTTTTATAAAAACCTGGAAACTTTTTGTAGACTGCTGAAAATGGAAAAAAATGAGATTGTGATTGCTGGATTTGATGACTGAAAAAGAATTGAATAAGGGGCTGAAGGAATTATAATGTTAAAGCAGCAGGGATAATGACTTGGCAACTGCGGTAAAGAAAACTAGAAATGGCTTTTAGTTATCTTTCCCCCTTCTTGTAATTATTTTTTTTGTAATTTTTCATTAAGTGAAATGAAAGCTTTGGTGTATTGAAGATCCAACTAAAAACAATCAACAAATTCTTATTTGGTCTACTAATTTGACAGCGGCTTTTAGATATTTTATCTGAGACAGAAAACACAGCAATCTAATAGTCCACTGAAGATATTTATGAAATCTTACATTAGGCAGGAATACCAAGGAAGGGACTTTGAATGGAGTGACTTAAAGGGCAGAAAAAGGGGAAAGGAGCAAAAAAAAAGAAAAAGAAAAAACATTGTAATAGCTACTGTTATCCTTTTTACAATTAAATGAGGGCGACAGAGGCGAATATCAGTGATGATGGAAATTAGGGTTCAGATTATTTACGACCAGAAGTTAAGTCCACGTTGCCCTCATGTGAAAGGCTTTTTCACAACAGAAAAGCAAGACTAGAACTTAGTCTCCTGGTTTCTAGCTTGATAAAGGTGAAAAAAATAAAGTGTTCCCTTTCCTCCTTTCTTTCATGAAGTCTAAACAGGGCTACAACCATGTTTCAGTATATCTGGACTGTCAATGTAACACTGGGTTTGTGAAATTTATTTTGAAGATCAGTTCAGCCCCTCGTCCACTATAATTCAGCGTTCAGAGCAATATTTCAGACTTGACAGCCTTCAACTATTCTGAATTATTTTTAATGTTTTTTTAAACTAGAGCTATTCAACTTGCATGCATATTGTAACAGTTTCTTGGACACTCTGAAGGAAAACTGACTAAAAATGAATCAAGTTTTGTTGCAGGTACTGTTATATGAGAAGGACTTTGGTACTCACTACTAAGTAGTTTTGTAAATGGTCTCCTAACTTTCAAGTACATTTGTAACAGGCACTGGTATAACGACAAAATTAAAAGTAGTGTAATGATGCAGAAACTACAGGTATAACAGTTTGCCTTATAAATACAGTAATAAACATGACTCAGTTTTGCTTTCTACTTCTAGAATCACTAGAAACCCGCACTTTTTTTTCCTCTCAGTTTGTTCATGCCACTGAGGCTTCTGAGGAAATGCTAAGGACAAACAGTCCTCTTTCATCCAGAAAAAGCCTCTTTCGGCTTTGGCAAACAATTAATTTTGTGCTCAGCAGAGCAAAAATATTAGCAAAATTGCTAATAGAATCTAAAAATGAAAGTATGTTCAGTCAGCCTAGCACAGTGTTTCTCAACCTTGACAATTTTAAGGCATGTGGACTTCAACTCCCAGAATTCCACACCCAGCAATGCTGGCTGTGGAATTCTGGGAGTTGAAGTCCACATGCCTTAAAATTGTCAAGGTTGAGAAACACTGGCCTAGCAAACAGGCTTTGTAGAGACTGAGGTGCCTTGCACAGCTGGTCTGCCACCATTACCAGGCCAGAATAATTTAAAATTATTTGATAAAACGGCAAGTAAGCCATGGAGTAATAGTAAAAAGGAATCAAAGGCAAGAGCAATAGTTCAGCAAAATATCACCCCTTTGTGAAAGCACAATATACAACAGTCCCAACTTTAATTATGCTTCATGAAAGATTTCACTTCTACGTCGATCAACTTGCAAACAGTCATGATTAGGAAGAGCTGTTGGTTTGCTCATAAAAATGTCCGTCATCCACCAGACACCGAGAAGACTCTTCTCTCAAGACTTCCATGGAGCTGGCTGTAAAATCCAGACTGTGAGAGGAAAGCTTTCTGAATCCCTCAGTGGAATTGACCGCAACTAATGCTTTGCAAGAAGCATTACTGCTGTCATTAGATATGGCATTCACATCCCTTATAATGATCTCCTGCTGGGATTCAAATGTTAATGGAATAAAGCCCTCACTGTCTGACGTAAGAACAATCCAGGACAAATCTGTAAAAGACAAGAGACACAAACAATATTTTAAGGAATCCCAAAGAGAAGCAGTGACTGTGTTGGCATTTGCATTATACTGTACCTAAGCAATTAACAGGCTTCCTTGCTTACTTCTATACAAAGACCAGTTTAATAATGTCAGATCAAGCGACTAGAGTACAACGTATCTTGGACACAAGATTGGTTTCTCCTATGATTTTTAGATTCATTTTTTGCTTGCAGAGAAAATTGTTAACAATGCATCTTGAGAAGAAAAAAAACGTTGAATATAGTCCTTGACGTACAACCGTTCGTTTAGTGACCATTCCAAGTTACAACACTGAAAAAAGTGACTTATGACCATTTTTCATATAAACAGTGGAGCATCCCCCTAATCACCTAATCAAAATTCAGACTGTTAGCAACTGACTCATATTTAGGATGGCTGCAGTGTCCTGGGATCATGTGATTACCTTTTGCGGCCTTCTGACAAGCAAAATCAACGGAAAATCCAGATTCACTTAATAACTGTTATTAACAACTGAAGCGATTCACTTAACTGTGGCAAGACAGGTCGTAAAATGAGGCAAAACTCATTGAGTAAACCCAGTCCCAGCCTATTTGTGGTCACATTGATGATAGACCATGGAGCATATTTCTATCTTGTTTTCACTTTTCTTCCTCCTCCTCCTCCTCCTCCTCCTCCTCCTCCTCCTCCTCCTCCCTCCCTCCCTCCCTCCCTCCCTGCTCATTTGCCTAAGGATTTGTTCTCTTTATCTCTTTTAAGTACAGTCTGTCATTGCACCAATATACATCCCTAAGTAGAAATGGAGGAACAATGTCAGTATAGAAAGGCATAAGATTAGATGAATGAGTTCTAGGCATAGTGGTGTTTGATTCCTCCTGGCATTATTAAGGTCTAAGCCAGAGGTCTCCAACCTTTTGGGCACCAGGGACCGGTTCCGTGGAGAGAGGTTTTTCCGTGGACTGAAGGCTGCATGGTTTTGTGTGCTGCCTGCATCTCGTGGATGGGGCTTTGCTTGTTTGTGTGGACCGGTTGTTGGCATGCTACGGCCCGGTATTGGTCCACGGACTGGGGGTTGGGGACCCCTGGTCTAAGCTATCATTCTACTATGCTTCTATTTAGCATTTGGCTGGATTGGTGCTTTCCTCTGAATGCCCCCATTCATTTTGGACATTTTGCTTCCCTATTTCTTTGGTATAATAGCATTTGTACCCCTGACTGCTAATCCTGTAAAGGATGAGTATTGCTACTGGATAACTGATGTCACAGCAATACTTAAGAGTTTCCTACGACAGATTAAAAGCTACTATTTTCTCCCTTTTTCCTTCCAAGGAGAAAAGAGGCATGTGGAGTTTCAGTCATAGGCTCTGTCAACATAGGACCACCAGGTTTTCCCATATTACTCCTACATTGTGAATAAAATGTTGGGAGCAAAGGGGGAATAGACATGACATATCCACCCTGACAAACTAGGCAAGGTATGCAGATGTGGGAATGTGGCTGTAGATCATTTCAGTGAGGGCAATAAACAACTTTTCTAAAATGCACCTTCCAAGAGGATTTCATTCTTGTTTATATTTTCCATAAGAATAAAAACTGGCAGGTCTAAATATCCTGTTCTGCTTGTCATTCATAGAGCAGTTCTGCTAGTATTTTGAAAGCACATACTTCTAAACTGTAAAAGTATAACTGGATTTGAAGAATAGAGAGCATTTAGGTTGCACCTCCAATTTATGCAGTGCTGTAGTTTCATATTTTAGAAATGATTTTGGTAGCTGCCAGAGCTTCCATTTCTATGAGGAGTTTCTTTCATTGGTTATGTAAAGCTCTGTTGCAAGTGACATCATGAGAAGATTGCAATCATGTGAACCTTTAATCTTTCTGCTTAGAGTCTTACTTAAACTAGTCAGATAAGGCCAACACTAAGAAAGATTTTCAAAATATCTGTATAGACACAAGCAAACAAACCTGTCTATGTAACATGATATTTAAGCTGATATATCAAATTGAAAATTGCAAACAAGATGAGTCCAGGTCATGGGTGTTAATTATAAACCGTAATTAACAAAGCATCAAATTACTGAGGAGGACCAGTTAGCTGTTGCTGAATTAGATCAAGTTTATTTTTTTTACTTGGATGTACAGATCTACGTGTTTGCAAAAAATGGTAGACGGCCATAGCTCAAGAGATGTGAAAAGAATACATGTCTCAATAACTAAATATGAAGTAGTAGTAAAAGTCTGTGGGAACAATTTATTAAATAAAGGATTTACTCAGCCATGTGATGACATCTAAGAAAATCTGGCTACTGTAATCTAAAAAAAAAATTATATAGGGTTAGATGTGGGTAGTACTTGGATAGGAATCACCAAGAAGTCCCTGGACTATAAACTAGACAGAAGTCAACAAAACCTACCAGAAAGAGGCAGTGGCAAATTATTACTGTTGTCAAAAAAATTACCTGGATGAGTCCATAAGGTCACTAGCAGAACTCAACTGAAAAGATAGTTAAAATTCAAAGGTTTGGAGAGAAAAAACAGAAACTTGAGGGCATACTGCTGGAGCCAATAACAGAAAAAGAGCTAGGAAACTAGCTCATTCATAAGTTTTCAAACAGGATGCCAATTAAAAGTGCTCAGTTGCTGACACAGTCTTCACTTTGAATAGTGTATCATGTTTTTTACCAGCAGGATTATGAAGTGTGTATGTCAAGTATATTTTACCATAAGACCACACTAAACCTTCAGAAGGACACAAACACTTCTTCCCATAGGCATGATAAATTATGCATCCAGCCCTGTTTATGTTTCTTCTAATTATATTTTAAATTATTTTCCTGCTATCTCCACTCATTGGTTCAAGTCTTTCTTTTTGGAAGAACCAAAAATGAGTTTGTTCCATCTTGCCCACAGCAACCAATCTCAGTTGAAGGCCATTGTTTGTTTTTTCCTCAGGTTAAACATTCCCAACTCTTTTGACTATTCTGTGTATGGAGCTATTCTATACATTTCCAGATTCTTCACCATTCTGGCTAGCATCTCTTTATCAATGTCCTTAAAATATGGGACCTATGGATGGTTACAGCATTCAAATACAGCTTACTAATACAGAGTGGAACTACAGCTTCTTATGACTTGAAGTATGTTGAGATATTATTAGTCTCTAAGACAGGGGTGTCAAATTGCTGGCCCACAGGCCAGACGCGTCACAAAGAAACCGCGCCCACTCCATTGCCAGCAATGGGGAAAGCGTTCCGATACGTTGTGCAATGTCACGTGATGTCGCAAGTTTGACATGTCTGCTCTAAGACATACAGGGTTATGTACTCTAGCCCCACTCCTTCTATTTTGGCCCTTCCCACATTTTTATGGAAGGAGGGATGTGAAACTGTATCTCTGTTCATTTATTAGTGTTCCCAAAGTTATCTTTCATACTTACCATGCTGCATTTCAACTACACCCACATTGAAAATCTTCTGAATTATGCTCAGACGGAGTTTCCCATCACAGAGGATAACAGCATGCTGTTCAGAAGTAACAGATCCGGAAGACTCTTTCTGTTAATTTAAGAATTAAGAATTTTAGGCGTAGTGATTCATAAGAATTAATCCCATACTCACAAACCCAGGTTTCAAAATGTGGGAATAGATACCATTCAGATACCATCTTGTTACTTAGTGCCACGTGCATACTTTATGCCCACTGGTAAGAGCTGCATACGCAAAGATACTACTAAGACTGAACTTGCACAATTTTCACCTTGAATATTATAGTACTTTGGGCGTATTCAGATCAATAGCTAGAGCAAAGGATGTCACAAATGAATCCAGTTCAATGTTTGTTTTCTCTGTCTCTATAGGTAAAAAGTACTGTCGCTCATGTCTGACAGCCACTACTATCTATCTATGAAATATTAGGTGTATGTCACTTTGATCTGTGCAAGACAATACCTATTCATGCAGTTTCATGCAACACACACACACACACACACAACTCATGGTCCTTCCTCCAGCCCATTCCAGGAGTTATGTTCACAAATCCCATGGAAGGAAAATTAGGCTAAGACAGGGGTAGGCAACCTTGGCTCTTTTATGACTCGTGGACTTCAATTCCCAGAATTCCTGAGCCAGCCATGCTGGTTCAGGAATTCTGGGATTTGAAGTCCACAAGTCATAAAAGAGCCAAGGTTGCCTACCCCTGGGCTAAGAGAAAATAGCTCCCTTAAGATTATCCAGCAATTCTTGAGACTTAATGGAGATTTGAACCAGAGTTTTTCTTGTCTTAATTAAGTGTCCCTCTAGCCCAGGGGTGTCAAACTGCTGGCCTGCAGGCCAGTTGTATCATGCGGAGGCCGTACCCACCCCCACTTTGGCAATGCAAAAAAAGTCGTGCTACGTTGCGACACGTCACATGACGCAGCAAGCTTGACACCCGTGCTCTAGCCAAATCTACTGGCTCTCAAATGGCATTTCTGAAATATTTCCAACCTCTTGAAAATTACTTTTTAGATTTCATTGCAGTGTCAATTCTAGAAAGTCTACAAAGGCGCCAGACATACACCGATTCCTCCAAAGGAGTCCAAATCTTTCTTCTCCTATCTTTAAGAATAGCTTTACATAACTAGATTTTGGCCAATGGCTTGTTGCTCTTCAGAAATTTTACAGCAAAGCTCACGAGGAAGGAATCAATATTACTAGTTTTTAAGTATACAGCTAGCTGTATTAAAATTGTGATAGCATATTCTTTTTTTAAAGTTACCTGGCAAATTACGTTAACAAAAGAAGGCTCACAAGATGGCGGATACTGTGGAACAATTTTTTTCCCGGATCTTAGAAGCTCAGTTATCTCAAAAAGTTGATGCTGAAGTTCTGCGAAGCTGTAGCACAGTTCCTCGAGATTTTTAGAGATACAATTGGCTTCTTTGTCACTTTGCGTTACGTTCCTGTTTACTTCACGAGAATTCTGTGTTTGTTTGCCATATAACTTAGAGGTTTCATGAGATCTATCTCCTGCCGTGGTTGAAATTGGCATGTTTAGTGGTCCTGAAGAATTTTCAAGCTCTTGAAGAGCAAAGGAACGAGCTATTGGCTCAACGTCCAAAGTTCTCAAATCTTGAGGAAAACCCTTGGACATCTTTTTCTCAGCAGAATCCACGCTTGTTGACGAGCATTGCTCGTTAGCAATTTCTTCTATCAGTTTCTTCTTCCCAGGAAATGGCATGCTCACGCAATCTGGGAGCAGCAATCCTTCTCTCAGAAAGTGAGCATCAGAAGAATGACTTTCAACGTACTCTCTTTTCACTGGTATGTTCCTGAAACAAATCTGAGTAGGACCCGAAAGCGCAGAATGGCCTTCTCTAGAGGTGATCTTTCTGACTATCAAGCGAAGAATGTATTTGTCTGAGCGCGAAGATGGAAGAAAAGCAGGATCCACTAATTTTTGTTTTCCAACCAGGATCAGCAACAGTTTCTCTGTTAGGAAACACAACCCCTTTGGCCTCTCATTCTTCTCCAAATGAATTTGTTGAATGTTAGGCAGGAGTGTTGAAGTTAAGGAATAAGTCAAAATTATGTTACAGGTATTGGAGGCGACTACCACAGTCTGTGTTTTAGAGTCAAAAGCCATGATATCTGGGACCAGGATACCTGGGATGCTGACTTTTTTGCTAGTTGTCGCCTTTTTTTCAAAAGTCACCAAAATGAAATGTGATGCATCGTGACCACTTCCAGTTAAGTAATCTTTGGATCGTAGATTAATGAGGGGACTGTTTTCAGATTGCTGTTTACCTGAAGGGAGATGAGTCAAATCCACTGGGGATGATGTAAAACTTTCCTGGTCTGTTAACTTTTCCCCATCATCTACAGAGGCATCACCATCATTTTCCAATGAGCTACCTTGGGAAGGAACTGGATTTCCAATAATTTCACTTGGGATTTCAAATGAAACACCAGCATTTAAGCTGCAGATCTTGTCTAGTGGCAGTTCAGTAGCAACTGCCACTTGAGTGCTCATAGTTGGTTCTATTGCACAAACATAGCCCCCTACATCAAATATTGGACAAAAGGAGCAAGCATTTAAAGTTTTCTGATCATCATCCCACATGTAGGAATGGAGGGTGCTACCTATCCCAATCACCAAACGTTTGCCTTCCTCAGTCCAACAAGCACAATGAATAATACCGCTACCTTTGATGTCTGCTTTGATTCTGGAGTTATTGAGTCGCACTGAATGGAGCACAGAAGTTTCTCGCGTAGTGAGCACAGCTAAAATTTCTTTTTGGGGATGCCACACACAACCCTGGGGAAGTATAGGAAACAACTCGCTGATTTCACTGATCTGATAAACCATCAGCTTGTTTTGTTCTGAACCGCTGTAACAGAGTTGCCACATTGTAATGTGTCTTTTGTGCTGAATGGCAAGAAGTGCAGGAGCATCTGGTGCACAAAACGGACCCCAGTAAAGTCCATGAACGTGTTCAAATTGACCCACAACATTTGAGTTGCCAAAGTTAGGTTCTCCATTACGCTGGTATAAAGAAGTCAGTATCACTTGCTTTCCATCTGTCCAAGCAATTCCATGCACAGGATGGATGGCCTGGTGTAAGGCATTAAGGCCAGTCCTCAAGAGCTTTCCTTTCCCCAGCTCCATGTTTAAGTTTTCATGGAATACATCTGCAAAGAAAACAAATACCGTTTTAATTACTAACTAATTATTAGCTAATTTGCCATAAAAGTAAGTGAAGGCAAACTATGAACGTTTTATAATTGGTACTGTTTCTTTATTCTATTGAGGCTTTTGTTGAGCTTCTTTAAAATGATTCATTGGTACTCAACCTGACTTAGGTTCTCAATGTTTTAAGTAAACAAATTGTCTCAAGTGAATTTGATAGCCACATTTTAGTACAGGGGAAAAAAGCAGGTCAGCAGTTCTCCATCACATATAAAGATATACCTTATAAGAAATACATATTTTTCTTTCCACAAATTAATAATAATAATAATAATAATAATAATAATAATAATAATAATAATAATAATAATAATAATAAAGTTGGAAGGGACCTTGAAGGTCATCGAGTCCAACCCCCTGCTCAGGCAGGAAACCCTACACCATTTCGGACAAATGGCTGTCCAATCTCTTCTTAAAAACTCCCAGTGTTGGAGCATTCACCGCTTTGTAGTTCAGAAAAAAAGCAACACTGGGTATCTGAATTCTTCTGGAGCTCTATGCTGTAACATTTTGGTATATTGGAAAAAGAATGGCTGAAAATGATCAGCCTATTTTTGACTTATGGGACACTATAAGGGTGATGTGAGAACATGAGGCCTAGCAAAAGCAATTCATCCCCATTGTCATCCTGAAATCACCCCATAAGTCAAATCAGTGGGCCACAATCACACTGCGGAAATCTATTTTGCTACTTGGATTTCAGAGGAGCATTTTCTGGATACTGAAAACATAAAGGGGATCCAATATCTGGCCCTTGATTAGTATTTCTAATCAGTTACAAGGAATATTTCTATTTTTAATTTAACTCAAAGAGTTTGTTCATTCAGGAACAGGAAAATGTGATCCTTCAGATGTTGGTGAAGTACAACTTCCAGCAGTTGCAGTCAATTTGGGTGATGCTGAGAGATTTTTAGTTTAGCATCTGGACAGCCAAATGTTCTCTCTCCTTGTTTAAAAATGAACAGGGTGACTATGACACACAGGTCTATTTTGTATCAAATTATGATTACAGATAACCCTCGATCTACGACCACAATTGAGCCCCAAATTTCTCTTGCTAAGGGAGACCTTTAAGTGAGTTTTGGCCCATTTTACAACCTTTCTTGCCACAGTTGTTAAGTGAACCACTGCAGTTGTTAATAACAGTTAAGTGAAGCTGGCTTCGCCATTGACTTTGCTTGTCAAAAGTTTGCAAAAGGTGATCACATGACCTCAGGATACTGCAGCCATCATAAATATGAACCAGTTGTCAAGCATCTGAATTTTGATCACGTGACCATGAAGATGCCACAAGGGTTGTAAGTTTGAAAAACGGTCACTTTTTTCAATGCCACTGTAACTTTGAACGGTCACTAAACAAACTGTTGTAAGTCGAGGACTACTTGTAATCCAATTTAATCAACAGTATTTTCCAATAGAAAAAAAAATGCCTGCTCATATCACCCCCACCACATTTCAAGAGTGGGATAAATTCCAAAGCAGATCTCAGAATAACCGTGAGTTATAATGGGGGTGAAAGCCAAGCCAAGCCAAGCCATGGAAATATACAGACATCAAGCTGAATATAGTCTGTCGTTTGCAGGCTTGGATCTTTCAAGATGTGGCCACCTTATTTTTTCGACGAAGGCTGCAATTCGGAAGTGGCTCTCCTTGACCACTATCTGGGAGATGATGATGGAGAGGTCCATCCGAGACTCCCTGCTTCAGCCTTTTAAAACCTCGGTCCCCAGGGCTTGTCGGGATAAAAACTTCACGTTAGGAAACCGGCGTTAACTAGTGGCGGGGGCAGATGGGAACTGTAGTCCGGTCAGAAACCTAAAGACCGGCTAAGTAGAAAGAAAAAGGACCGCACAAGGCGGATTCGGGGTCTTAGGGAGCAATTTCTCATTGCATTTCCCACCCTTGACCCTTTTATCTTCCCCACGGGCAAGTGCCTGGGCTTCTTTTGCTGAGCCTCCTCCCGTTTCTGACGCCACTCGGCCGCCTTTGGGTCCAGCGCCGCCTCCGATCGCGCCCGTGTGGTTCCAGCCCCATTTACCTCTCTAAACACGCGATCCGGCTGCCCCTCTGTGTAACGACATCAACCTCTTCTCACGCCCACTCGGTGCTCAGTTTACCGCCGGGATCCCCAGCAGCTCGGTCTGGGGAGGAGGAATTGCCGGGCAGCACCACATGGACTTACCCCGTCTCGCCACAAGGGACGCTGCTGGCGGAGGCTTTCCGAAAAGGCTAAACAAAAAAAAGGAGGCGGGATCCAAGCCTTATACGCAACGCATCCCCTGTCCTGCCTATGGTGTGACGTCACCGGAACTCTATTTCTCTATTGGTCTGTGTGTGATCTAATAAACGCCCCCTTGCGACAAAAACGCTGGAAACTTCAAGCTCCCGCGAGCCTTCCCGTCATGCTGCTTGGTAGCGGAGGCTCCCCCCCCCAGCTTGGAGGTGGGGGGGGGGAAATGGCGGGAGCTGTGTGCGTTGCTTTTGGGGCTGCGCGGCTGCTACAAGGCGATTTTTTCCGAAGAGGGGCTCGAGATGCCAATGCCGCCTTTCCACAGTTTTGCGTTCCTGCGGCTAACGCCAAAAAAGTCAGAAGTAATAAAAGCTGAACTGTCTTTTAAGCACCGCAAATTGGTAGTGGGTTTATCATGGCAAATCGCTCTCTTTTATTGGTTTTTCCCCCCCCGGTTTATTGTAGTCGTTGATCTTGTTTTCTTTAATATGTACAAGCAATAAGCTTTTTTTATTTTCTTGTACTCTTCTAAAGGCAAATTTAAAAAATAGTAGAGAAAGCTAGAATGTGTTGTCTTTCATAATATTTAGAGCAGGGGTAGGCAACCTTGGCTCTTTTATGACTCGTGGACTTCAACTCCCAGAATTCCTGAGCCAGCTTGGCTGGCTCAGGAATTCTGGGAGTTGAAGTCCACGAGTCATAAAAGAGCCAAGGTTGCCTACCCCTGATTTAGAGGTTATCAGTATGTCAAGAGTTTCAATTTTTTTACAATTAGCAAAATTTGTAGCAAAATTATTATTGCAGAGACGCCAAGATTTAAGAAACACTTTTATTTTTGTGATAAAGTACAACAGAGGCAACTCTTTTGCATTATAAATGCTCATTTAGTTAACTAAGCTCAGTTATGATTTGAAGTCAGCTTTATTCCCCCCCCCAGAAACCAATTTATGCCATTTATCCCTCAGCTTTGTTACAGTGGTATTTAAGTTTGTGAACGCTTTTGAATATTCAATATTTCATAATAAGTATGACATAAAACATGATGTGTTCTCCACACAAGTCCAAAATGAATGAGAACCTAATTAAACAAATGAGTCAGAAATATACTTGTGCATTGCTTTACTGTATTGAGAAATTGATCCAAAGCTATATATTTGTGGGGCAAAATATGTTAGCCTTTGCTTTCAGTAACTGGTGTGCCCTCACCCCCTTTAGGAAGCAATAACTGCAACAAATATTTCCAATAATATTTGATCAGTCCTGCACATACGCTTGGAGAAATTTTTACTCCTTCCTCCTTACAGAAAGTCTGAACTGGGGATTTAGATGGGCTTTTTTACATGAACTACCTATTTCAGGTCCTTCCACAACATTTTATTTAGGACTAGCTGTACCCAGCCACGCGTTGCTGTGGCTCAGTCTGGTAAAAGCGTGTGTTGCTTTTACGTCCAACAGATGGTGCTGTTTTTTTTAAAAAAGCATGTTTTACCTGTCACAGGTGTGACATCTATATAATATAGGTATATAAAAACACACGCGTATTCGAATGCAACGTTGTGTCAAAATTTCAAAGCAATCGGTGAAGAACTTTCGGAGATTTAAGATTTTGAACAAACGAACATTTACATTTTTATTTATATAGATTAAGGTCCGAACTTTGGCCATTCCAAAATATAACTTATATTTGCTTTAATCATTTTTGAATCATGGTTGATGTGCTTGGGGTCATTGTCCTGCCTCTTGATCTACTTTCTCTTGAGCTTCAGTTCATGGACAGATACCCTGACATTTTCCTTCAAAATTTCATAATTCGATTAATGGCGAGCTGTCCTGGTCCACAGGGGGCAAAGCAAGTCCAAATCATGATACTGCCTCTACTGTATGGTTCTTGCATTGGAATGCAGTATTTATCCTTCACCAAATAGAGTGCTTTTCATTCAAGCCACATAGTTCTATTTTAGTCTCATCCTTCTACAGAACATTCTTCCAATAGCCTTCTTGCTTATCCATGTGATTTTTCGCAAACTAGATGAGTAGCAATGTTCCTTTCAGAGAGTAATGGCTTTCTCCTAATACCTGCCATGCATACTATTGCTATTCAGTGTTGTCATGAACACTGACATTTACCAATGCAAGAAATCCCTTACTTCTTTAGATGAATCCTAGAGGTTTGCACACATTTGCCATTCACAAATATATAGTTTGGGATCATTTTCCTTAATGAACAAATGAACAGGTATAACAGGTTTTTGACTCATTTATTTAACTGGATTTTCCTTAGCTAGCTTTAAGACATGGAGAAGAGATCATATTTTAGTTTATGTTTATGCAGAAACATTGAAAATTCAAAAGGCTTCACAAACTTTTAAGCACCACTGTTTATACAAATAACATTTGGGCAAATGGTTTTTTAAAAGCACAGTTTAGATATATGGGAAAAGATCTGGAAAAGATGGAGTGACGGAGTTAATCATTTGGGTAGTTATTAATAGGTACTAATGCGCCCATGTGTAGATATTGTAAATATTTGAGATATTTATATACAATATATATTATAGCAGGACCTGCGTATGCTCTTGCCATTCCCTCCAATACAAGCTTTTCCCCAGTACAAATAGGAGCAGGACTCTAAACAGTGTTAGAGCCACAATAAGGTAAATTCAGTTAAAAAGCCTCAGGGTCCAATTAAGAATAGCCTTTTAGCATCTGCAATTTAATTTTTTTTAAAAAAAATCTCTAATATGAATATGATCTCTTCCCATTTTCTGTTATCTATCCTGTAGAATCCTTTAATGCCCCTCCCAAAGATTTTCAAAGGGACTAAAAGGGGGGAATGAAAAATGCCTCCATTTTTTGATCTGTGGAAGTACCGTAGTTTAGGAGCAGTATTCCACTCACAGTCACTTAGAATCCAAATATTTGTTGCTTTCATTATAGTATTTCCCATGCTAAGTGGAACAAGACTAAACAGTTGTATTATGTTGTTATTTTAAAAATAATATATGGTTTGTTCATCTGCAGAGTTCCCTAAAGGTGGTACTAACTTTAAATAAACACATCTGATAGATTTTTTTGCACAGAATATCAGATTGGCTTCAGAGCTTATTCTTTAGCATGACCTTATTTTAAATCCAGCATTCCCTTCTTAATGTTGAGAATCATCCTGATTACTTAATGTAGAGTAAACCACTGAAGAGAAAATACACTGCTAGGCAACTCTTGTAAATTGCAGTTAAAATACACTTGAAAGTCTTGGTAGTCATATTCTAACATTTTCAGTTCTTTTATGTTCCAGAATATGTTTTTTTTAGTTTCCTGACTATCTCATCATGCTTGTTGGTTATGATGAAAAATTTGCTTTGAATGCGTAAGTTTCTTGGGGATCAAAATTATCCTTGCCATCCCTTATGATGATCTCCTGCTTTGCTTTAAAAGCTACTGGAATAAAACCTTCACCATCTGCAGTAAGAACTATCCAGGAAGGACCTAGGGAAAAGGGAAAAAATGTCAGAAGATACATACGGTATATGAGTTAAATATACAAGCATTTGTCTAAATATTAAGTGTGCATCTGTATATAATCCTTTGTGCTTCTTTTAATAGATTTTTTCCAATAGTGTTACAAAAATTGCATGTCTGGTTTCAGTTTTAAGGCAAAGTGGATAACACAGTGAATTATTTTTTTACCGTTGATACTTACAAAAAGACAATCTGACTCTAATATGATATTTGCATATTATAAATATATATATTATATTGATATATTTTTCTATGAAGAAAAATGAAGTTATCTCTTGTTGCAGAAATAAAATAGCTAAGTAAAAGCTTGTGAATATATTTTAATTACTGTAATATACAACTTTTTAAAAGAATAATGAAAAGCTTTAACATTTGAGCGTTACATCTGAAAAGAATATTAAATATTTATAGTGTATCCCCTTTGTTTTAGTTTCTAGGGAAAAGTAAAATGTTGGAGAGCACAATAAACTCACAATCTGAATTTCTTGATTACTGAAAAGAATTATTTTAATTATTTTTAAATACTATCTTTTAAAAACTATATTCTAAGTTCTTGTTAAAGTGGTATGTTGTACATAAGGGAGCTATTCTTGCTTATGTATGCATTTTTGATAAATTGGGAAGTTTAAGTAAACCTATTAAAACTATTTCTTATGATTTTAAATCATTTAAGGAGAGGCAACAAGAAGAAAGCTTATTGTACAAATGTTATCAACTATGTTAAAGATTAAAACTGCATTTATGTATTGTAGTGAATCATTGTTTTGACCATAGTTTGGCTGAGTTTAGGCTGCATGCTAACCCAAAACAAAGCAAGTCACATATGGCTTAACATCTGTTTTCAACCACTTATTTTATAACAATGCTTTTCTCTTTAATACTACCATGGGGCTAGATTTGACTAAACATTAGTGAATTGATAAGATTGCTATGATACAAAAGGGCAGCATTATTGGGCACTAAATTATCATGTGGTTTGAGCAGGGGTGAAGTTGCTTAATTAATTTAGAAAAAGTGTTACCTTGCTATCAATTTATAGGCAATTCTTGTTATTCATTGGTTCTATATTTGTGAATTGGCTTACTGAAAAAAATGTTTTTTGTATTCCCAAATCTGTATTCACAGCAGTGTCATGCTTATTTGCTGACGTGGGGCTGCAAAACAATCAAAATTGCCCAACATGCAGGCTCCCAACTTAGGTTACAGCATTTGTTAATTTGCTAATATATGCAGCATTTTCACAGAACTGCAAATAATGAGAATTGCCTGCATTTCCAATCCATTTTCTACATTAATATATCTATAAATAAAGTATCCACAGTCCTGCCTAGCCTCAGGAATGAAGGTCAATAGAACATTGTACTGCTGGGTTATGGAGAAAAAAACCCGTGTAACTCAGGTTCCCAAAAGTTAGTTCTCACTAAAACAATTAAATAATAAAGAAGACTTGCCGTGTTTCATTTCAACAATATGCAGATCAAAAAGTTGCTGGACTAAATTCAAATGGATTTTGCCATTGTGTAGTAGAACATTGCGAGTTTCTTCAACTATTGCTGCATTTGAAGAACGCTTCTAAAGGCACATATACATAAAAAAATAAATCTATTATTAAAATATTGGTGATATTTGAAATCAGTCATTCAACCTGCTCAGCTTATTCTCAGAAACACAAAACAGGTAGGGTGCTTCATGTAGGAAGCAACCAAACATGTCTACTCATAAGATAACCCCATGAAATCATGAAGCAATATGGAGATGTAAGACTGAAGCAGCTCTGAAATAATATTTGAAAATATTGGATACTGTGTAATGTCTAGTAGCCCAATCAATTTGATCTTGCCAGGAAAAGCAGCTGGTAATCCCCCCACTTTTGGGAGGTATTACCTCCTATTGGAGATCATTAACTCTTATTTTAACTGCCCTATGGAAGCAGCTGAAAACACCTCTTCCAGAGAGCATTTGAAATGTGATGCTACAATATTGATTCCTTTTATATATTTAGATGTTTTTATTTTCTCATGCCATGCATGTGTTCTTGTTTTACTCCTGTAAAGTCTTGAGAAAACGGGGAATAAAAATAATATTTGAATCAACCTCAATTGTATTCAGGTGCAGCACAAATCCCACAGCCATGGTTTACAAACCACAAAGGTTGGAATCAGACAATACACATTACGCAAAAATGGGCCAAACTACATTTATAGTACTGCGCAATATTTGAGCCCAATCAAAATATAACTGGCTGAGTTTAGTCATAAATATTGTAGCATTACAGTATAACAGAAACAGCGGGAAAGTACACAATCACTTCCTTCAATCCCTAAGAAGCTACATTTAATGAAATCTACATCTGGGAATGAAATAAAACAAATGAGGGGAGAGAATGCAAGAAAACATGCACAAAAAGAGGTAAATCAAGAAGCAAGATAAGAAATGGGTTTTAGGGAAACCAAACCACAAATATAATGTATCTAGCTATATCTAATAACATAAAATTCACTTGTTCATTTCTGTTAAAATGAAACAGCATTAGTTAATTTCCTTTGTGTGATTATAGAAGAGCATGTTTTATACAACATGCTAAGTCAGAACCAGTGAAACGAATTTATGGCTTAGCACAATGTGTGAACCAATTCTTATTTCAATGATTACCATATTAGATTACCACGTCAGATTTTTTTTTCTGAATAATAAAGTGAAATCTACATGTGGGGTAACTTTGACTGTAGAGGGTATGTTGTGATATTACTAATAGATATCCTTAACAAGATTAGTCATCACACAGTATTATATTATTTTCAATGGTTTGTTTTTACTGCAATAATTAGAACATATAACTACATAAGATAGTAAAACTCTTTTGTACTCACTAGGATTTCACTTTCTGTAATACACATTTCATCATATTCTGTCAATTGGAATTTGCAACATTTCTCAACTCAACTACTTCTGCAAGGAAAAGAAGCAATGGGATGGTGGGGTATATGCATGTGTGTGTTTGAATCTAACAGGAGAAATTGAACCTTGAATTTATTTTTTTAGACTCAAGGTTAATGTTGCATTCTTGCATTTTTAAATAAACAACGTATCACACTGGAGATGGTGGTGTTTTGTCTCCAGTACTATCTTGTGCTTTAGGAAACATTAAGCACCAATATTTCTCTGCCTTGATTGAGTCTGCAGAGTGCTATCCAATGTGCTGTTTTAAGATTAGGTATTCTCTGTTGGAAAATGGTGGGTCATAGATTTTTTGCTAGGCATCTTTCTGATGAAAACACATCATTGTTTGCTCAACAGCTTCACGAAAGGAACTTTTGAAGTCGTCTAGCATTCCTTTGAATTTGTAAACTCCTAAGAAGTGGACAGAATTTTCTGTGAAAAGGGCTTCACCATTTGTGGGCTTGATCCTTACTGATCCCAGGTTGTCTAACCTGCCGGAAGGAGATGAGGCACAGTATTCAAGAAGCTATGAAAACTTCCCTGAGGAGAAAGTCAAAACAGCACTATTGAAAGAGGTGGTGTATTCTTGCAACCACAACAGTTATCATCCATCCCCAATTTTTCCTTTTTCTTTATTTTGCTGTCCTGTCACTAGCTCCTTAACTGAAATGTGTATTTTCCTGAGCCTCAACAAATAGCACATAAACCTCGGAGGGAGGGGGGGCAGCTTCTGTAAGATACAGTGAGTGAACTCTTCCCATTTACAGACAGCTTAATTCCAGTGTTTGTTTACAGTCCCAAGAGTTTGTTTTATAGCAATGTGAAACTAAAGGTACTGAATACAAAAATGCAAATGAAGATTCTTTCAATTCAAATCAGAGTCTAGGACAGGGAATGGTGAGATGAGGAAAGAAGTAATGGTAAGGTAAAAACAGTGGTGATTTTCAGTTGCTCAGAGCTGGCTGGTGCTTAGCAATCACATCTTCTAATGGAAGATTTGCTGGATGCCTGGCCCCTGCAGGGAATAATGGGATCTCTTTGACTATGTGCACCCAGGGTTAGCTAAGTACTAGAGGATTTTAGTACATAAGGTGAGTGGTTACAATCATTAGCATAAGTAAGGTAATTGATGTTAGACATGGGGAGATATTAAAAGGGCTGTTGTGACATCCAGACTATCATAAGTCAGTTGTTGCAGAACTCTGAGGGTGCCCATATTAGATATAAAGCATCCTTGCTTGCTTCAGATCTAAATATTGAACATTTAAGAAAAGAGCAATCTGTTTCCATTGAGAACTACAACTCCCAACATGTCTCAATGCATTCATGCTGCCTAAAGATTTGGGAGTTGTAGTTCAGCAACATCTGGAAAAAAATGGGAGTTGTACTTTATTTCCCTACCTCTGGACTTTTTTCTTCCTGTATTCTGTTTGTTCACTTTGATGCAAATTGCTATTAATCAGTGTGAAAAAATCATTACCAAACAGAACGCCATCGGTGTCACACTACCACCCCCGAATAGAATCACAATTAAGAATTAATCAGACTTCAAACTACAGAATTGTTAGCACCAGAAAATGTAGAATAAGTAACACAATTCTCGTCTTGGATAACAAATACAGTACTCTGACTTTTATATATTCAGAGTTTTCATTTATTGTGAACTTCATTTCTTTATCCTTTTTTCTTTGCTTAAAATTATGCATTCACTATCTCCTGTTTTAATTATTGCCCTTCCAGCTCTTCAAACTGTTTTACCTCTTGTTTTTCAAACGTCAACATGCTATATACTATAAAACATCAATTTTACATTCATCTTCATTGGTTTTCATAACCTTGTGTTTTCAGTCTACTTCCCAACAGTCTACTTCATTATTAAATATGACTTTGCCAAAATACAGTGATTCACTTCTCTTGATTCAGTCAATTGATTCCCCCAATTATTTGGGGAATTATTATTCCACTACCTTCCACTATTTGTGTATGTTTAACTTGCTTTATTAAGGTCACTTTCTGTTCCTTTAATACAGTGTTGACATAGGGGGGAGGGTCATTTTATGATCACTGAAATATCTTCATCTTCTAAAATCTCCTTGAAACAGAAAATCATCAAAGTATTGTATGTTATTGCTTTTTCCTTGCAGCTTTGTGGTATAAATGAGTTTGTTTTTATTTGGCTTTAGAAATGTGCTACATTTTCAGATCCAAAGGCCATGTATGATCATTTTGTACTGTGCAAGGAAAGCTAAAACAAAAAGTTGGAGTTGGGGGAACCGGAGGAAAAAAATGCGTAATTTACATTTATATTGAATCAAAATTCAATACAGCTAATATGATTGTTATCAGGCATACATTTAAAGACTCTGTTACATAAAATTAACATTTTGATACAACATTTGGGAGTCTTGTGGATTGCATTTGGGCCATGTCCACTTTTAGGAGGCCAAGTACAAAGGAAAGGAAAAATGGGAAGGAAGGCAAATGAACTACTTGTGGCTATATATTTAGGGAATCAGGTGTATAATCACAGAAATTGTCTTTCATAGTAGGATAGCTTAAGGACATCTTCTATTCTCCCCCTCATCAGTTCTTCACTTCTATGGTGAGTGAATATTGGAACAACCAAGAATGATCCTAAATTTCCACTTTTCCTTTACACCTACCAGAAATTGAGGTGGGCAGCCCTATCAATTTAATAAATAAATATTTCTAATCAATGTAACCTTACATCCCCCGACCCTTTCCTTCCATTCTTTTCATGTTCTGTGAAACACAATATGTTAATAAGCATATTCCAAAATTTCAAAATACATACTGCATCAACACAAATGCTTTTAAAGAAAAAGTTAATTACTCAGAAATGTCTCCAGCTTCTTCTCCTGAAAGCAAAAAAGCAAAGCTATAGTGGGGTATTTGCATGTGTGTGTTTGAATCTAACAGGAGTACTAGAACTTTGAATTTCCTTTTTTAGATTCAAGGTTAATGTTGCATTCTTAGATTTTGAAATAAGCAAAATATCAGACTGGAGGTGGTGGTGCTTTGTCTCCAGTACTATTATGTGCTTTTAGAAACATTAAAACAGCAAGAACCAAAATAAAAATATTACAGTGGAAAAAATCGTGTTTTTTATACATATGGAATTTTTGTACTGCATGAAGATGTTAGAAAAAGAAAGGAATTCCTATGCTTTTAATATTTCTTCATTATGTAAACAAATATATTTCATAATCCTTTGAATCTATAAATTAAACTTTTAAATATGCGTACTATTACTGACATACTGATGCAATAATTTGTTTCTCCAAAAAGTATTTTAAAAACCACATTCTTGAGTGTTTATTGCTATAATTAATGCCCTCAAATTGAAAACCAAATTGGACATCTAATACATTAATGACAATCACCCGAACAGAAAAGAATGTGTAAATCTCACTTCTCTAAAGCCAAATATGAGACACAACAGCCATTATTCCCTGGACAACACTTAAACTGAGCACAAAATGATGCAGCCTGCTAAATAATTTAAAGACTTCCTCAATTGGTGCCAAATTGCCAAAACAATTTACAGGAAAAATATTGTACAATTACCTGGTATTTGATGTATATGAAAGGTGGTTCTTGAGAAGAAGGGTAGACAAGAGATAATCTCCTCCCATTTTTAGTATATTCTGTTAATTCAAGGAGTCTCAAATGTAAGTCACTGAAGCTGCTATACCATCTTTCCAGATTTATGGATATTTCAGTTGCTCTTTTATCATTATCCAATATGTTATTTTTAGGAGAATTTAAAGATTTTTGTGCTACTTTAGATGAAGTCGATGTATTGGAAAATCTAGTAGGTGTTTCGGCACCAAACAAGGCCACTGACCGATTAATTGGTTCAGCTTCCAAAGTTTCTAGAACGGATGAGTTTCTCAAGGCTCCCTTTTCGTAAAAAATGCACACATTGGATGGGGTTGTTTGTTCATAATTGGGATTTTTCACTTCCAACTTGTGTTTCCTTCTGCTGGGTGACTGAATAAAAGCATTAGCTGGTCTTGAGAGCTCCTGCTCCACAATGCAATCCTCTGAAGCAAAGTTCTTAAAATGTCTTCTTTTCTCAGGAAGGCTAACAGAGGGCTCAAAAGTGAATGACAAAGTTTGGCTAGTCCCAGATTTTGATGAAGAGTCTTTCCCAGATATTAATTCTTTCATCAGCAATCTGACGATATATCTGTCTGAATTAGAGGAAGGGATAAATGTGGGATTGGTGAATCTTTGCTTGCCAACCAAAACTAGTAAAAGTTTATCTGTCAAAAAGGATAGACCTTTGGGTCGTTCATTTCTGTCTAGTTGGATCTGTTGCAAGTTGGGCATACAGGAGGATGTAATTGAAGAGACCAAAACAATATTGCAAGTATTAGAAGCTACTGCTACCATTTGAGCACAAAGGTCAAAGGCAATTATATCAGGGACTAAAATGCCTGGAATGCTGACTTTTCTAGTTGTGGTTATCTTTCCTTCAAAAGTGATCAAGATCAATTGTGAGGAATATTGACCACTTCCTGAAGGGCTAACCTTCCTCCTCAAAGGAATACGACTGCGATCCAGTTTCCTGTGGTTTGCCAGGATACCGGTTAAATCAATTGGGCCTGATGAAGATGAAGCTACAGAATGCACTGCTACTGATTTATCCGAATCAAAAGACTTCCTTCTTGAATCCATTGAATATTCTTCGTCCCCAAGCATCAGAGTAGACTGCGAAGAATCTGTAGACATAAAATCCATTTCAGAACTTACCGGTAATTCAGATGTAATACCAGCATTTAAACCATTCACCTTATCAGGAGAAAGCTCAGTAGACACAGCAATTTGAAAATCCAAAGTAGCTTCAATAGCACAGATATAGCCTCCAACATCAAATATTGGGCAAAAAGTGCAAGCATTCAGTGTTTTCTTGGCCTCATCCCAAATATAGGAATGAAGAAAACTGCTTATAGCAATAATTAGACGATTGCCCTCTTTGGTCCAGCAAGCACAATGAATGAGTCCACTGCTTTTAATGTCTGCTTTAACTTTGGAATTGTCTAAACGAACTGCATATAAAACAGAAGCCTCCCTTTTGGTAAATACTGACAAAATATCCCTCTTTGGGTGCCACACGCAGCCTTGAGGAAGCAACTGGAACAGCTCAGCAATTTCACAAGTCTGGAAAACCATCAACTTATTCTTTTCCAAAACATGGATTAGCTGCCAAATGCTAACATGCTTCTTATGCTGAACAGCAAGCAGAGCTGGCAAGTCGGCAGAATAGCATGCATTCCAATAAAGTGCGTGAACATGTTCAAACTGACCAATAAGAATTGAATCACCAAACCTCCATTCTTTGCCATGAAACTGCAATGGTATCAATGTAACTTGTTTGCCATCTGTCCATGCAATCCCATATATTGGATGTATAGCCTGGTATAAAGCATTAAGGCCAGTTCTAGGAAGTTTAGCTTTTCCTAGCTCCATTATTGACATCTTCTATTAGTACTGCTTGCTCTGAAGTAGAAGCTCCATCAAATTCATTAGAACAGTTTGATATATTGAAGTCTTCTAGTTGTAAAAGGTTTCCATGTTGGTAAGTGATGGCCTTTCTTTTAAGCTTGCAGTTCCCTTTACTGTGAAATTCTACTACTATCACTCTAAGAATAAATCTATGTCCAGCCTGCTCTTTCTATGTTCTTTTCCTGGGAGAAGCTAATGAGCTTTAACTAAGTACTAATCTCTGTTGCATTTTCTTAAAAGACTATTTTTAACTTTTAAAGACTGGCCTTTAAAAATAGCACTTTAATATCTGAAGTATATCAAGATCTCTTCTATACTCAATAGAAGAAAGCTTTGAGTGCTGAAGAATAATTTCAGTTCTAGCATGAACTAAATAACCAAGCTCTTCTGCTCTTTGAAGGGAAAACTAAGTAAACATAACCATACCTTCAAAGTTATGTGATTGTGGGATGCTGCAAATGGCTGTAAAGGTGAGCTGGTTGCCAAGCATCCAAAATGCAATCATATGTGTGTGTGGGGGGGAGAGCAGCCATTGTGTTTTTGAACAGTCATTAAGTAATAGGTCATAAGTCAAAGACTACCTGTAAAACATTTTTCATCTCTGTAATAAAGCATGCTATACTAGAATTAGAAATAATTAAAAATAGGATGAACAATATCTTCCACTGGCTGATTTTGCTAAGCCTCTTCGAATTGCTCAATTAATACAAGTATCCCAGATATATATATTTAGTACTTCCCTTCTGGCACTTTATAACAGAACAGGTATACTGGGGACTTCCAATTTGCATCGCGGAGAGACGGGCCGCAGGAAGGCAGGGCTCTGCTTTCCGTGCTTGATTTCGCCCTGTTGGGGACCCTGAAAAGGGCCTAAAATTGCCCCGAAGAGGCGATGAAGAGGAGGGGTGCCTTGTTGATCATGGAGAGACAGCAGTCTTTCCGTTCGATCCAAGGAAAGTCCTCCAAACCAGCAGGGGAAAGACTGGCTACATTCCTGTGGCTGGCCATTAGCTGCTGACAACCGAAGGAGAAAAAAAGCACTACTTAAGACAGTGGTTCTCAACCTTTTTAATGCCGCGACCCCAACCGGTCGTAAGTCGAGGACTAAACCAGTTGTAAGTCGAGGACTAAACCGGTCGTAAGTCGAGGACTAAACTGGTCGTAAGTCGAGGACTACCCAACCGGTCGTAAGTCAAGGACTTTCCCTGCCCGGGAGCGCCGCGCATGCGTGGTTCCGCCCCCTGCACCGGCCGAGGTGTAGCTGGCAAGCGGCAGAGACGAAGCAGGCCAACCACCAGCTGGCCCAGCCCAAGGGAGGTAAGGCACCCACTGGAAAAGGGGAAAAAAAATGGCGGACAAAAAAATGGCGGACAGCCTTGCTTGGCGACCCCCATGAAATGGTCGATCGACCCCAAATGGGGTCCCGACCCACAGGTTGAGAACCACTGACTTAAGACATCGTAAACAGCATGTTTGGAACTGGGTGAGAATATTGATCCTTTCTTTACTATTTTACAACTGAATTTCCTGGGAAAGGCTCCCAAGAAGCTAAAAACCTCCGAATGTAAATGGAAGCAGCATTTTAATTTTATGGGGGACAGAAACATACAATATTGAAGTGGAAGTAACATAAAGCTACAATTTTGATAAATTTGAAAACTGAGATAACTGTTACAATTTTCTCTTTGGAAAAAAAACATTGAGGTGAAATATAAGAAATCAATCCCTTGTTTTAAGAGTGAAAAATGAACTTTGAATGACATCTAGTGGTGGATTTGTATATAGCACCATAATTTGCTTTGCTTGGTGATTCCTTCCTTGGGAGAACAACTGGCAATAAAGGAAAATATTTTGGCAGACTTATCATCCTGACCTTCTTGGATTATAAATACCTACTGAGCTTGGATTTTTAACTTTAAGAGCTAGTGGGAGAGAAAGAAAAGTTTGACCTTGGACTACACCAGGCTGGGAGAGACATTTGAGCTGTTTTCAGAGAGGTTGAACATTTTGAACATTTCGAACACTGTGGATTACAATCTTGCCTGATTGACAATTTTTGGGATACTTGAGACAAGGGATTACTATAAAACATTGCTTTCAGAACTGAACCTATATTTTTGAATCTATTGGATTATAAAGGATACAGTTAAACACCAGAAACTAATCTCCAGGAATGATGCCTCAAGAAAAAACAAACACTTTTCAGAAAGAAATATATTCTATGCTACAACTAATTCACCAAACAATTGTTGAATGCAAAGAGGACATAAAAAGAAATCATAATGAGACTAAAAACAATTTAGACAATATAAATGACCAAATCTCCAAATTAAATCTACAACTAGAAAGCTCCCAGATAACTACAAAATATGAACAAACAATCCAGAAATCAGAAGTCGAAATGGAGGAAATAGATTTAGAGATGGAAGAGATTAAAAGAAGGGAAATACAAACAACTATATGCAAACAAAACACTGCAAGACTTAGCTATAACAACAAAAATGCAAAAGACCTTTTACCCCTCAGGTCTTCAAAATATATGTGATGGCAAGGAAAGATTTAAAAAAAGGGAATATAGAGCTATTAAGGGAAATGTCACAACTTGGGAGACAGGAATTGAAAAGAGAAATGGAGGGAGAAAGGAACTGGGAGTTGTTTAAGAAATATAATTGGTAGAATTCCCCCCCCCCCAAAAAAAATTACCCTACCTAAATTGTCTAACTCATGCCAAGCAATTTTTACATAAATAGAAAGAAAATTCTTGGGTGATCTAATTGCCTGGTTTGGAAAGCGACTTGGCAAAGAAAGAAAGCGAGATTCAGTTTTAAAAGACAGAAGATTTGACCTTTTAGAGGGGGCATTATATGTTTAAATATTTCTTTGAATAAGATTTTAAAAAATAGAAAACTCTTAGATATAATTAGACCTTTATAATGTAAGATATGATTTAGAATTAAAGCATTTTTTCCCTCTTTTTTGATATGGGAAATATGAGGATAAGAGGAGGATTAATTTGAATAAAACTTTCAGCTATATAAATGTAATTAATATTGAGACACCAAGCTGGCAGGAATAGTCAACACTCCAGAAGACAGGCTTAAACTACAGGAGGACCTGGACAGACTTGAACATTGGGCGCTATCTAACAAAATGAAATTCAATGGTGAAAAAAGTAAGGTTCTACATTTAGGCAAGAAAAACCAAATGCACAGGTATAGTACTATAGGGGGTACCTTACTCAATAGTAGTAACTGTGAGAGGGATCTCGGAGTCCTAGTGGACAATCACTTAAATATGAGCCAGCAGTGTGTTGCAGCTGCCAAAAAAGCCAACTCAGTGCTGGGCTGCATTAACAGAGGGACAGAATCAAGATCACGTGAAGTACTAATACCACTTTACAATGCCTTGGTAAGGCCACACTTGGAATACTGCATCCAGTTTTGGTCACCACGATGTAAAAAAGATGCTGAGACTCTAGAAAGAGTACAGAGAAGGGCAACAAAGATGATTAAGGGACTGGAGGCTAAAACATATGAGGAACAGTTGCTGGAATTGGGTATGTCTAGTTTAATGAACCCTGCATGCCACCATCACCCACCCCTGCTGCCCCCCTCAGCCAATCTTTGCAGTCTTCTTCCTCCCACGACTGACAAGGGGCACCTGGCCAAGGCAGCTGCTAGCCCTTTGGTTTGGAAGGCCATGGTGTGGCCTCAGAAAGGGCCAGCAGTGCCTTCTTGAGGGAGAGCCTGGGAGGACTGGTGCATGCTGTGTGCAAGTTGGGGAAGGGCATGAGAGGCCCACATGGTGTGAGTTGTGTGGGCTGGTGAGATTAAAAAATGGGAGTGACTTACAACTTTTAACTTTCCCTGCTGGCTCCCCAATGACTTTGCTTGTGGGAAGCCAGCACAGAAGATTGCAAATGGTAACCATTAGAAACTAGACAGTCACTGCAGTTAGCAGTATGCTGCAGCTGCAAAACAAGCCAACACAGTCCTAGGCTGCATTAACAGAGGGATAGAATCAAGATCATATGAAGTGTTAGTGCCACTTTATATTGTGTTGGTAAGACCACACTTAGAATATTGCATCCAATGTTGCTTGCCATGATATAAAAAGAGTGCAGTGAGTGCAGTGAGTGCAGTGAGACTATAGAAAGAGTGCAGAGAAGAGTGACAAAGATGATTAGGGGACTGAAGGCTAAAATGAGGAATGGTTGCAGGAATTGGGTATGTCTACTTCAGTGGTGGCGAACCTATGTCACAGTGCCAGAAGCGGCACTCAGAGCCCTCTCTGTGGGCACGCGCGCCGTCGCCCCAGTCCTAGGCCTTCAGCTGGGTTTTATAAAACCTTTTCGCTTTAGGCCTCCGCTGCCGTGTGCAAAAAAAAAAAAAGTTTAATTAATCAGTCAATTTCAACTTCTTGTGGGGAAAAAAAAGATCTTGCAAAGCTGGAATTGATTTAACTTTTTAGTCCCACCCAGTCTGCCATTACCATCGCAGCCACGCCCACCCAATGGGCCACACCTAGCCAATTGGCCACACCCAGCCAATGACCACGCCCACCCGGCGCCCGACGATGCATAAGTGGGTTTTGGGTTGCAGTTTGGGCACTCGGTCTCTAAAAGGTTCGCCATCACTGGTCTAATTTAATGAAAAGGAGTAGAGGTGACATGATAGCAGAGTTCCAATATCTGAGGGGCTGCCACAAAGAAGAGGGGGTCAACCTATTTTCCAAAGCACCCAAAGGCAGGACAAGAAGCAACAGAAGGAAACTAATCAAGGAGAGATCTAACCTAGAACTAAGGAGAAATTTCCTGACAGAACAATTAATCAGAAGTTGTGAGTGCTCCAACACTGGAGGTTTTTAAGAAGAGACTAGACAACCATTTGTCTGAAATGGTATAGGGTTTCTTGCCTGAGCAGGGGCTGGACTAGAAGACCTCCAAGATCCCTTCCAACTCTGTTATTCTGACTGTGACCCCGTGATAGCAAACATGTGATTGAGTGGGAAATGTTACAATGGCTGGAACTTCAAGCACTAAGTTTGGTTCATTTTTTCAGCACCACTGTAACTTTGAAAAATCATTAAATGAGGACTACCAGTAAAAGTATTTTTCTCAACCAGAGATTTTTATACAATCAACATGTATTTTTGGATCTTCACTATTGGTACTTCCTATTTTTGTTGTTGTTTTATTGCGTGTTGGTTATTTTCTAGTTTATTCATTGTCTTTAGCATTTTATTGCTTCTTTGTTCATATTTTGAGTCAATCTCTCTCAGGCCAACACACCTCATAGTTTGTTGTGGAAAAAATAGGAGGAGGAAGGAGTATTTGTTTTGCTTGCTTTGAGGTATAAATATAAGAAAGGCGGGATAAAAAAAATCAAAAACAAATCAATAAAATGTAGAAAAAGTACATCGGGGAAAGAATCTAAGTTAAATAAGGAAAGCTCACAATCTTCTCTATCTGAAGTAAAAAAAACAACAGCCAGCTTTTTCACAGTCCTTAAGTAGGTTACCCCAGTTTCTCAAGTAGGACAAAAAAACCTCACAGCTCCACCTCAGCTATTTCTAAAATTGAAAAGGAACCATTGGTTTCCTCAAGATGTCCATTGTGTGATCCAGTGAAGATGGACGCCCTTGTGCTACGAGAAAAAAAATAATCAGAATACAGGTAATCCTCGAGTTACAACATTTGAGTCCAAAATTTATGTTGCTAAGTGAAACATTTAAGTGTGTTTGCACCATTTATGACTTTTCTTGCCACAGTTGTTAAATGAATCATTGCATTTGTTAATTTAGTAACGTGGTTGTTAAGCGCAGATTCCAATTGATGTTGCTGTCAGAAGGTCACAAAAGCTGATCACATGACCCCAGTGCACTGCAGCAGTCATAAATATATCAACCACTTGCCAAGCATCTGAATTTTGATCATGTGACCATGGGGAGGCTGCAACGTGGTTAAATGTGAAAACGCATAAGTCACTTTTTTTAGTGCCATTGTAACTTTGAACAGTCACTAAATGAACTGTTGTAAGTCGGGACTACCTGCCCTTTTAGTCTATCTTATCGAAGTCAAGAGCAGCTTCTGTCCAGAAACAAACAGCTGCGGCAATGGGGAGGGGGGGGCGCGCCGCTGTGGACACTGAAGTGCCTAGGCCTGTCTGCAAAGGTGGTTAGATACCGCTGACGCTGAATCCCGGATGCGTTCAATACCCGTCAAGGAATGAACTCAGCAGAGCGAATTGATGCAATCTCTGCGCGTTAAAACATATACACACACACAATAACGCTAGCCCTGAGAATAGCTCTGCCCGCACGTCTGAAAGAACCAACATCCCGCCGCCAAAGGAGCAGCCGCCGCCGCCGCGGCTCTCCAGCAGGGAAGCAGATTTCCATTCAGCTGTGCTTTTAGCCGCCCGCGCCCCCGCCCGCCCCCTTACTCCAAGCTGTTACCGAGCAAGTCCAATGAAGCAAAGCCGGAGCTTCTTCCCCCCCCCCCCNTGAAATTCTACTACTATCACTCTAAGAATAAATCTATGTCCAGCCTGCTCTTTCTATGTTCTTTTCCTGGGAGAAGCTAATGAGCTTTAACTAAGTACTAATCTCTGTTGCATTTTCTTAAAAGACTATTTTTAACTTTTAAAGACTGGCCTTTAAAAATAGCACTTTAATATCTGAAGTATATCAAGATCTCTTCTATTCTCAATAGAAGAAAGCTTTGAGTGCTGAAGAATAATTTCAGTTCTAGCATGAACTAAATAACCAAGCTCTTCTGCTCTTTGAAGGGAAAACTAAGTAAACATAACCATACCTTCAAAGTTATGTGATTGTGGGATGCTGCAAATGGCTGTAAAGGTGAGCTGGTTGCCAAGCATCCCAAATGCAATCATATGTGTGTGTGGGGGGGAGAGCAGCCATTGTGTTTTTGAACAGTCATTAAGTAATAGGTCATAAGTCAAAGACTACCTGTAAAACATTTTTCATCTCTGTAATAAAGCATGCTATACTAGAATTAGAAATAATTAAAAATAGGATGAACAATATCTTCCACTGGCTGATTTTGCTAAGCCTCTTCGAATTGCTCAATTAATACAAGTATCCCAGATATATATATTTAGTACTTCCCTTCTGGCACTTTATAACAGAACAGGTATACTGGGGACTTCCAATTTGCATCGCGGAGAGACGGGCCGCAGGAAGGCAGGGCTCTGCTTTCCATGCTTGATTTTGCCCTGTTGGGGGCCCTGAAAAGGGCCTAAAATTGCCCCGAAGAGGCGATGAAGAGGAGGGGTGCCTTGTTGATCACGGAGAGACAGCAGTCTTTCCGTTCGATCCAAGGAAAGCCCTCTAAACCAGCAGGGGAAAGACTGGCTACATTCCTGTGGCTGGCCATTAGCTGCTGACAACCGAAGGAGAAAAAAAGCACTACTTAAGACATCGTAAACAGCATGTTTGGAACTGGGTGAGAATATTGATCCTTTCTTTACTATTTTACAACTGAATTTCCTGGGAAAGGCTCCCAAGAAGCTAAAAACCTCTGAATGTAAATGGAAGCAGCATTTTAATTTTATGGGGGACAGAAACATACAATATTGAAGTGGAAGTAACATAAAGCTACAATTTTGATAAATTTGAAAACTGAGATAACTGTTACAATTTTCTCTTTGGGAAAAAAAACATTGAGGTGAAATATAAGAAATCAATCCCTTGTTTTAAGAGTGAAAAATGGACTTTGAATGACATCTAGTGGTGGATTTGTATATAGCACCATAATTTGCTTTGCTTGGTGATTCCTACCTTGGGAGAACAACTGGCAATAAAAGAAAATATTTTGGCAGACTTATCATCCTGACCTTCTTGGATTATAAATACCTACTGAGCTTGGATTTTTAACTTTAAGAGCTAGTGGGAGAGAAAGAAAAGTTTGACCTTGGACTACACCAGGCTGGGAGAGACTTTTGAGCTGTTTTCAGAGAGGTTGCACATTTTGAACATTTTGAACACTGTGGATTACAATCTTGCCTGATTGACAATTTTTGGGATACTTGAGACAAGGGATTACTATAAAACATTGCTTTCAGAACTGAACCTATACTTTGGAATCTATTGGATTATAAAGGATACAGTTAAACACCAGAAAGCTAATCTTCAGGAATGATGCCTCCAGAAAAAACAAACACTTTTCAGAAAGAAATATATTCTATGGTACAACTAATTCACCAAACAATTGTTGAATGCAAAGAGGACATAAAAAGAAATCATAATGAGACTAAAAACAATTTAGACAATATAAATGACCAAATCTCCAAATTAAATCTACAACTAGAAAGCTCCCAGATAACTACAAAATATGAACAAACAATCCAGAAATCAGGCGTCGAAATGGAGGAAATAGATTTAGAGATGGAAGAGATTAAAAGAAGGGAAATACAAACAACTATATGCAAACAAAACACTGCAAGACTTAGCTATAACAACAAAAACGCAAAAGACCTTTTACCCCTCAGGTCTGCAAAATATATGTGATGGCAAGGGAAGATTTAAAAAAAAGGAATATAGAGCTGTTAAGGGAAATGTCATAACTTGGGAGACAGGGATTGAAAAGAGAAATGGAGGAACTGGGAGTTGTTTAAGAAATATAAATGGGTAGAATTCTCCCCCCCCCCCAAAAAAATACCATACCTAAATTGTCTTCCTCATGCCAAGCAATTTTTACATAAATAGAAATAAAATTATTGGGTGATGTAATTGCCTGGTTTGGAAAGCGACTTGGCAAAGAAAGAAAGCGAGATTCAGTTTTAAAAGACAGAAGATTTGACCTTTTAGAGGGGGCATTATATGTTTAAATATTTCTTTTAATAAGATTAAAAGAGTAGAAGACTCTTAGATATAATTAGACCTTTATAATGCAAGATATGATTTAGAATTAAGACAGCATTTTTTCCTCTTCTTTTGATATAGGAAATATGAAGATAAGAGGAGGATTGATTTGAATAAAACTTTCAGCTATATAAATGTAATTAATATTGAGAAAATCATAACTGATAAAGACATTTCAAATACTGATTGGAAATCAAACTTTAACAAGAATACAAAAACAGGATATTGATTAATTCATTAACATTATTGATTTATGAATTGATATTATTATTTGTATGATATTAGTAAAATATGATGAAGATGCTTATATCTAACACTGTGTATACATTAACAGTACCAAAAATTGTAATGGTGTAATGAAGGGAAAATGAAAAAAATATGGAGAAAAAAGGAGGATCAGGGAAAAAATACTGGTTTGTGTAGTATTGAACAGATTTATATTGAAGAAGTTAATGTTAAATATCTGAACCCAGACAGCATGTTATTTATTAAGCACTAAAGACTGTAATTTTTAAAAATTAATAAAACTTTTATATTAAAAAAAGAACAAGTATACCATTTTTTCTGAGAAGAATGTGTAATTCACTGAGGTGATATCCAAATATACTGTACATGTTTGCCTTATCTGAAAAAAGTTTTTAGCATCAGTCAACTTACTGCACTCAGGGTTTAGAAAAGGCAATTAAAAAGTCAGTTACCACAGAATTTGGATTGATATGAAGGAAGATAATAGCAGCCAGGAATGGAAAAAGAGACAGATTCAGTCAAGTCTGAATGTAAGAATTAAAAAGAAAGTTCTTTTCATTGTAGGCATGATGGCTTTAAATTATTTCACTGTTCAGGACTAGCTACTCAAGTTTTCACTTGGAGTAAACCTCTTTTAGTTATGCAATTGTTTAATATATTTGAATAAAATATTCTATTAATACACATTTAAAACAGTACAACAGTGTAAACTAAACTTTAGGAAACAAAGCACAAGTGTGAGATTATCAGGGCAGCAGATATATGTAGTACTCTCTTAAAGGCCATTTAAAATTATAATGAAGCTGAATAAATGTTAATTTTGGCTAGTCTTATGCAGTCATGTGATAAAAATTTAGATGCTTGGCAGCCTGGCCACATTTACAACCGCAGCAAGCACTTCAAATTCATTGTTTTTTATTGTTTTAAAATGATTTTAGTGTTTTAATTGTAATATATTTTTGACTTGTAAACCACTCCGAGTCATTTGAGCTGGGCAGCTATCAAAATTGAATTAATAAATTCATCCCACCCATGTCCCCACCATCCACACCCTTTTGACCATCCTGCATGCCACCATCACCCACCCCTGCTGCCCCCCTCAGCCAATCTTTGCGGTCTTCTTCCTCCCACGACTGACAAGGGGCACCTGGCCAAGGCAGCTGCTAGCCCTTTGGTTTGGAAGGCCATGGTGTGGCCTCACAAAGGACCAGCAGTGCCTTCTTGAGGGAAGGCCTGGGAGGATTGGTGCAGGCTGTGTGCAAGTTGGGGAAGGGCCTGAGAGGCCCACATGGTGTGAGTTGTGTGGGTTGGTGAGATAAAAAAGGGGAGTTACAACTTTCAACTTTCCCTGCTGGCTCCCCAATGACTTTGCTTGTGGGAAGCCAGTAGAGAAGATTGCAAATGGTAACCATTAGAAACTTAAACAAGTCACTGCAGTTAGCAGTGTGCTGCAGCTGCAAAACAAGCCAACACAGTCCTAGGCTGCATTAACAGAGGGATAGAATCAAGATCACATGAAGTGTTAGTACCACTTTATATTGTGTTGGTAAGATCACACTTAGAATATTGCATCCAATGTTGGTTGCCATGATATAAAAAGATGTTGAGACTATAGAAAGAGTGCAGAGAAGAGTGACAAAGATGATTAGGGGACTGAAGGCTAAAATATGAGGAATGGTTGCAGGAATTGGGTATATCTAGTTTAATGAAAAGGAGTAGGGGTGACATGATAGCAGAGTTCCAATATCTGAGGGGCTGCCACAAAGAAGAGGGGGTCAACCTATTTTCCAAAGCACCTGAAGGCAGGACAAGAAGCAATGGAAGGAAACTAATCAAGGAGAGATCTAACCTCGAACTAAGGAGGAATTTCCTGACAGAACAATTAATCAGAAGTTGTGAGTGCTCCAACATTGGAGTTTTTAAGAAGAGACTAGACAACCATTCGTCTGAAATGGTATAGAGCTTCTTGCCTGAGCAGGGGCTGGACTAGAAGACCTCCAAGGTCCCTTCCAACTCTGTTATTCTGACTGTGACCCCGTGATGTCATAAACATGACCAAGGTACACAAGCACTTAGATAGCAAACATGTGATTGAGGGGGAAATGTTACAATGGCTGGAACTTCAAGGACTAAGTTTGGTTCATTTTTTCAGCACTACTGTAACTTTGAAAAATCATTAAATGAGGACTACCAGTAAAAGTATTTTTCTCAACCAGAGATTTTTATACAATCAACATGTATTTTTGGATCTTCACTATTGGTACTTCCTATTTTGTTGTTTTATTGCATTTTGGTTATTTTCTAGTTTATGCATTGTCTTTAGTATTTTATTGCTTCTTTGTTCATATTTTGAATCAATCTCAGGCCAACTCACCTCATAGGTTGTTGTGGGAAAAATAGGAGGAGGAAGGAGTATTTGTTATGCTTGCTTTGAGGTATAAATATAAGAAAGGCGGGATTAAAAAAAATCAAAAACAAATCAATAAAATGTTGAAAAAGTACATCAGGGAAAGAATCTAAGTTAAATAAGGAAAGCTCACAATCTTCTCTATCTGAAGTAAAAAAAGCAACAGCCAGCTTTTTCAAAGTCCTTAAGTAGGTTACCCCAGTTTCTCAAGTAGGACAAAAAACCTCACAGCTCCACCTCAGCTATTTCTAAAATTGAAAAGGAACCATTGGTTTCCTCAAGATGTCCATTGTGTGATCCAGTGAAGATGGACACCCTTGTGCTACGAGAAAAAAAATAATCAGAATACAGGTAATCCTCGAGTTACAACATTTGAGTCCAAAATTTATGTTGCTAAGTGAAACATTTAAGTGTGTTTGCACCATTTATGACTTTTCTTGCCACAGTTGTTAAATGAATCATTGCATTTGTTAATTTAGTAACGTGGTTGTTAAGCGCAGATTCCCATTGATGTCGCTGTCAGGTCACAAAAGCTGATCACATGATCCCAGTGCACTGCAGCAGTCATAAATATATCAACCACTTGCCAAGCATCTGAATTTTGATCATGTGACCATGGGGAGGCTGCAACGTGGTTAAATGTGAAAAACCATAAGTCACTTTTTTTAGTGCCATTGTAACTTTGAACAGTCACTAAATGAACTGTTGTAAGTCGGGGACTACCTGCCCTTTTAGTCTATCTTATCGAAGTCAAGAGCAGCTTCTGTCCAGAAACAAACAGCTGCGGCAATAGGGAGGGCGGGGGGCGCCGCTGCGGGCACTCAAGTGCCTAGGCCTGTCTGCAAAGGTGGTTAGATACCGCTGACGCATTCCCGGATGCATTCAATACCCGTCAAGGAATGAACTCAGCAGAGCGAATTGATGCAATCTCTGCGCGTTAAAACATACACACACACACACAATAACGCTAGCCCTGAGAATAGCTCTGCCCGCACGTCTGAAAGAACCAACATCCCGCCGCCAAAGGAGCAGCCACCGCCGCGGCTCTCCAGCAGGGAAGCAGATTTCCATTCAGCTGTGCTTTTAGCCGCCCGCGCCCCCGCCCCCGCCCGCCCCCTTACTCCAAGCTGTTACCGAGCAAGTCCAATGAAGCAAAGCCGGAGCTTCTTCCCCCCCCCCCCACTCTTCCCTCTCCGACAGCCCTGCCTTTCTTCTGCCATGGAGTAGGAGGATTGGCTAAAGGAGCCAAAGAACACTCCCTCCCAACTTTTTCATTGGCTGGACACCCTGATGGACAGCTCAGAGGGCAGGTGAAAGGGGTATGCGTTTGCCGAGGAGTCATGCGGAGCCGGGGCTGAGAACGGCAGTGGGGATAAGGAGCAGATTTGGAGGGGAGCTGCGGCTGAATTCTAGGGCGTTGAAGCCATGGGAGTGGAAGTCGAGACCATTTCTCCGGGAGACGGTACGGCTCCCTAGTTTTTGCCTCCCTTTGTGACTTTCGGGTTGGGAAAAGAGACTGCGGAGATGGGTGTGTGCGTGTGGAATTGTAGCCCGAGGGAGCTGGAGAGAAGGCGCGCCTCCCGCCGCCGCTTCTGCAACTGCTGCAGGGGCCAAGGTGGTATCTGTGGGGGACGTGCATGCATGTCGGATGTGTGAGAGAGACTGTAGAAAATGAAGGCTTCAGAGGAGAACTGGAAACCAGTATTTGGGACAGGAAGCTGAATTTGAGGTTTTTGTTTTTTTTATCTCGTGAGAGATAAAGGGTGTGCTAGACCAGGGCTTTTCAACCTTTTCATAGATTGTACCACTTTTAAGATAAGACACCATCCGAGTATCACCAGTCGCCTAGCAAGGTGTCAAAAACTTGATGACAAAAAAAAATGAAAAAAAAATGATAAAGTCCTCGACTTAACAATTTGCTTAGTGACTGTTCCAACTTAGGCACTGAAAAAAGTGACTTATGACCATTTTTCACACTTATGACTGTTGCAGCATCCCCAGGGTCATGTGATTTACATTCGGATGCTTGGCAACTGATTCATACTTATGACGGTCACAGTGTCCCAGGGTCATGTGATCACCTTTTGCAACTTTTTGACAAGTGAAGTCAGTGGCGGGNCCTTCCTTCCTTCCTTCCCCCTTTGTGTCTTCCTTCCTTCATCCCATTGTCCCTTCCTTCCTTCCTTCCTTCTTTGTCCCTTCTTTCCCTCTTTGTCCCTGACTTCCTTCCCTCCCTCCCTCTCATTGTCCCTTCCTTCCTTCCTTCCTTCTCTCCCTCCCTCCCTCCCTCCCTCCATGCCCAGGAAGGGACAAAGGGAGGGGGACAGGCTGCCAGCACGGCTGGTGGTTGTCCTGTCGGTGGCCATAGCTTGAAAGGCCACTGTAAATTGCTGGACAAAAGCCGCACAGCATTAAGAACAGAGTGGCGGGAAGATATTTGTAATGAGGTAGGGAGAAAAGCAGGCATCCCCTGAAGGAGATCAGCAAATGGCCCTCGCCCTCTTTACACACCTGTGGACTCTGGGGGAGGGGACGCTGCGAGCGGCATGTCACCAGTTTGCCTCGCCAGGCCGCTCTGTGCGGTGAGAAGTCCGCGGTACTGCCTGTCGAACCCAGGGTGGGGTCTGGGCAGCATAGTGCAGGTAACATGGACTCTCATGCCGGATGGACTAAATTAAACAAAATCTTGAATTAAGGATAGTGGTCAGAGTGGTGTAGCACCTCTCCACGTATTCTTCATGACCTGGATTGAATTTTTGTATACTTGGTCCCTCACCTGTGTTTCCTTTGTCATAATCTGTGCTGGCCGATGCAATCTAGTTTCCTGAAATGTCTTCTGTAGCATTTGATGTAAGTTTAAGATCAGAGTTGGTGAGGAGTTGGATGACTTTCCTCCAGATATTAGGAACTACAACTCGAAGAGAAGGGAAACTTAGAGGCTCTAAAAGGAAAATCTAGGGGGAAAGTGCCAGGAGTAATAACAATGTTGTCAAGCAAGGAAAATTTAAGACTTCCTGATTTAGAATATGGAGGCTGGTGTCTTTCCAGAATGGCATAAAGAAGGAAAAATATCTAGAGGGCTCTATGGGGTCAGTCATTTGCAGTTTTTGGCAAGAGCAGCCACCCCCAGTGATTAGGGTTTATTTAAATTGCATTTGCTGACAGCTGCATAAATCCGAGCATGGTGAAGTAATTTAGTAACAAGCAAATTATAGTGACCATCACCATTTAGCAGACAGAGGAGATCTGTTTCTTGGTGCCAACCTGGAGAAGACTTTTATTCTTGGAGCAGCCAAGATTACAACTGCAGCACTTAGCAGCACAGTCTTGGGAGAATCGGGGGGGGGGGAGTGTTCAATAATTAACAGGAGATCATTAATTATTATTAATGGATATTAAAGAGTGGTGATGCAAACTCATGTTGGTTTGCAAGGTTCTTGCTTTTAAGGGGCATATCTGGTAGCATCTTTTCCAATCAACCCATTTCATTAAAAGGTGTAAAACTTTTGGTGACCCGCAGTTCACTTTAACAGATGCATAACAGAATAAAAGAGTTGAAAGGGACTTTGGAAGTCTTCTAGTCCAACCCCCTGCTCAATCAGGAAACTATATCATTTCAGACAAATGGTTGTCCAATCTTTTCTTTAAAAACTTACAGTGCTGGAGCATTCACAACTTCTGGAGGCAAGTTGTTCCACTGATTTAATTATTCTGTCAGGAAATTTCTCCTTGGTTCTAGGTTGCTTCTCTCCTTGATTAGTTTTCATCCATTGCTTCTTGTCTTGCCTTCAGGTGCTTTCCAGAATGTTGACCCCCTCTTCTTTGTGGCAACCCTTTAGATATTGAAACACTATCATGTCACCCCTAGTCCTTCTTTTCATTAAACTAGGTATACCCAATTCCAGCAACGTAGCATAGAGGTGAGACTGATGTAGAACTTAAATTGGGTTGGGTGCTAGGAGAGGAAGGCAGGTTGGTTAAGCAGGTGCAGCTTACATGTGTGAAGCAAATCACAAGTACTTTACCAATGAACAATGGTAATATGTTAAACTGGTAGTGTTTGTTAATATCCCACACCCCTCTTAATTTGGAAAAAGTTCACTTTCTGATTTTTTTGCCATCATAAACTAGCACAGCTTTCCTCCTACGGGGTCCAGTGTTGAGGATAATGAGTTTCATAGATGGCAGACTGACATTGATGTGGGTGGCATGGGCAAAACCTGGTTTTATGATATCTTTACAGAATTTTACATGTAAAATTTTTGTTTAGCATATCTCATGACACAAAAATGACTCCTGTGAATTTCTAAAATAGTTACATATGCTTGTCCTTAGCTATAAAGTTTTTGCAAGTTTTCAATCTTTAATACAGTATTTGAATGAAATGATAACAAGGTTTGGAGGAATAATAAGGCCTTCACAAGACTTCAGTTTCTATTAATCATGATGAATATTTAGCACTTCCTGGTTCAGAGGAGAAGGAATATTTCTGATGGTTAGTTGCTGGGAAAATTAAAAAAGTGAACTATTGTTTTCCAGTTAAGATTATTAGCTTTTCAGAGGCATTAAGTTTCCATTGTGGGAAATAGGCCATTAATGTGAACTGAGATTTTTTTTTCTGTTATCCTGCTCAGATAAAATCAAGAGCCTTTCTTTAATAATTGCTGAGCAAATAGGTTTTAAAGGAGATGTGTAGCAGGGATCTTAGAATAAGATAATTTACTGCCTCCATTTGTGGCTGGTTGATCTGTCAAAAACATTAGTCTATGATGATCTATACAAACGTCTGATCAAACTGCTATTCTGGAAACATTTGTTTAATTAATGTTATTTAGTAAAAAGACTGTTGATTTCTGTATACAAGCTAGTTTATTATTTTGGTTCATTACACAGTGCCAGATGTTCAGACTGAATTTGTTATTTTTATCCATCTATGAGTCTTTCTCAAGGACCTGGGATAGGGAGATGTGGATGTGTTAAAGGTATCATTATTATTTTATTTATTTGTATAAATTATTATTATTTATTATTTTTACAAATAATTCAAAGTGGTGAACATATGCACCACACCTTCCTCCTCCTATTTTCCCAAGTGACAGCCTGTGAGGTGAGCTGGGCTGAGAGAAAGTGAGTGGCCCAAAATCACCCAGCTGCTTTCATGGCTGGGGTGAAATTGAACTCATGGTCTCCCGCTTTCTAGCCTGGTGCCTCAACCACTAGACCAGGGGTAGGCAACCTTGGTTCTTTTATGACTCGTGGACTTCAACTCCCAGAATTCCTGAGCCAGCCATGCTGAGGGGAAAGGGAGAGGTTTCCAAGCTGAGCCATGCTGGCTCAGGAATTCTGGGAGTTGAAGTCCACGAGTCATAAAAGAGCCAAAGTTGCCTACCCCTGCACTAGACCAAAGTAGTTTATATCATGCTTAAAAAAACCCTTTAACTTTTAATAAAAGGTACAAGGAATAATGATTTATTCCTTCTATTCCTTTTCAGTAGTCACTTTGGTTTTTTGGTAATGTTAATAATGTTTTGTTTCTGACGATCAGGCTAAATTCCCATGTAGTCTAGACTTCCTTTAAAACTTAGTTCCCGAGAAACCCAGTTTACCTGACTATAACAGCTGATTAAATCTTAGATTTTTTTTTTCTTTTTCAAAGTATAGCAAGAAGAGACTACTGGACATTTCCATGGCATATTCTCAGTTTGTTGGGCTTAAGAAAAGCTTGTAGTGATTAACACAAAGTAGGTGCCTCCTGGGATGCATTTTACTAGAGACCACAACAGATATGACAACGGGTTGATATGGAAGGTTTTCCCCAGGGAGATAGAATTTTGAAAACCTGAGTCTGAGGAATGCCAGTATGAAGGGAATAATAAAGAGACATTACACTGATTGTGTGTGTGTTTGTGTGTGTGTATGATTTTGCAGTGTGTGACTTTACATGTACAGACTGTTTGGCTTTTACTACTAGTGTTAAAAACTAAACTGAATTATTGAACTGCTTTATATTTTTCTTATGTAGTTTTACGTATTGATTTATTCTGCTTTATCTTTTAAAAAGAGTTTATTTTTACCAAAGAGATATTTAATAAGTTCTTTTAAAGCATGTTTTATGTTTTTAACAGGAAGGACTTTCCCAAAGAAAGGCCAAACATGTGTAGTCCATTACACAGGTAAGGTCCATTGTGAACAAAGTGATATGTTTATTTTTATTGCTTATTTTAATATCCTATACACCCCCTCTCCCTCTCTCACATTTATGTTTAGGAATCAGTGGCATCCTAATCCACTCAATACCTATTTTTAGATTAACATAAATTCTATTAATTTATGTGAACTTGATCATTGATATTGATTTCAGCTATATGCTCACCTACCCACTCCACTTTGTAAGAATGACCTTGATGGAGATAGAGGTTGAGGCTATAAATTGGAAAAACAGCAATTTAGTATAATTTGAACAGCAAAAATAGTTTAGTTCTATTGCTAGTGTGCTACTTTCCCCATCCTTGAGTTTAATGCCCTTCCCCAGTCATTTATGGCAGGATAATAGTGAGGAGGAGGAGGAGTGGTAAGTGGCAGTGTCTTTGAGGTATGAAGAGGTAGAACTCCTCTTGATTCCAGAATGAATTATGGAAGCTTTAAAAACTATCAAGCAAGGAGCATTAGTATCCAAGGATTTCTTTATCTTTACAGATGTGTCAACCGATTTAAGAAGTTATAGTACAAAAGAATTCCTTCCAGTATAGTCAATATTATTCCAGTAAAGACTCCATCAAAATCTCAGAGCAGATTGTACTAATAGTACCAAATATTTACTCCCAACATTTGAGGCAGGTGTTTCCAAAATGATGCAATGTTCTAGCTCTATGTCTAAATTATAGAAAAAAATTGAGCTACTTGGAAGTGTGATATGGTTCATAATATGGCTGTTCAGATCCTGTTTATCCTCTCCTGATAAGAATTGCCACATGTAGTATATATTTATATTTATGCAGCTAAGCTAAGTGTAAAACTGGGAATGACCATGTGGGAGTAGACTGTTATAACATCAGTTCTTGCAAACAGTAATTGTATCAGAAGTAAATTGGATCTGGTACTTTGCTGCTGTAATTTTGGTGCAAATACAGTGACTTTCAAACTGTGATAGAATAGGATCAAAAAGCGATGGCTATTAAACTTGCATTAGAAGCAATGCTTTTTTTCTAAAAAAAAAAAAAAAAGGTGCCGGAACTCACACACGTCATACAACCCGCCTTGCCTACTCTACAAGGTTCCATCCCAAAAAGGTACCGAAACTCCGTTCTGGGCATTCTATGAGAAAAAAAGCCCTGATTAGAAGTATCAAGAAGTCCACACTTGATCATGAATCTCGCTGGCTGAATTTGGTCCAGTTATCCTCCCTTGAGCCAACCTATATGAAGGGCTGCTTTGGAGATAAAATTAGGGGAAACAGTTGTGTATGTGATAGAAATAAAATCAATGTGGGGAAAAGGTAGAATATCAACACAATAAATGAAACTTAGTACAGAATTAGAGTGAGCATATTCTTCTCCAAGTCTGATACTAATCTAATAGTCAAATATTTGTGCGCTCTGGGATGAAAGATACTTTTCATATATTCTCCCCTCTCCTTCTGTACCAGAAATGTTGTTTGGCTTTTCTGTGATTCCTTCTACACTTTTTCCCTCTCATGTTTAAATTGTGCACTGAAGCTCATGAATCCATTTGATTCAAGACAGAGCAAGCTTGGGGACTATAGCAAGTATACTTTTTGATACGGGAAGGAAACCAGGTGCCTGATAAAGAGATATAATCTAATATGTATCCTCCTAGCTAGATGGAAGACATCTATTACAGTGTAATGCAAATTGCACTGCAAGTAACATTACTGAAAATTGCATCACCACACACATTGTAATTGTGCCCTAAGAAAGATAAGCCAGCCAAAACTGGATTAGCTACAAAAAACCCCCTGCAGTTTTATTGTTTTTGCAAAGCTTCATCTTTTAAAACTGTTGTAACCTGAGGTGGGATGTTCATTTATATGGCAAAGGTTCATAAATCATTTTTCACTACATCATTACCATGCCTCAAAAGATGGAGATTTTTCTTTTCTCAGAAAATTGTAATGACATCTGAAAATGTATTGCCAAGACTTGTGGGGGTATTTAGTGATCCTTAATAGCAGAAAAAAAATAGTTTGTACGCTCTGTGTAAAATGTGTCTTCTGAGACTCTGCAGAAACAGTTGTTTTGAAAAGTCCCAGATCTAGTCAATAGAATTCCCATTTTGCTTCTTCAGTGTTCTGTTTTTTAGAATGAGAGAAACTTAAGAGGACTACGATGTTGTGAATTGAATTACGATTAATTTATATTGGCAATCATACTTTGAAAATAATTAAGGTGGTAGTTCTTGCTTTCATATTTCATCTTCCTAACAGGATTGATAAATTATTAGTGTTTGTGGCTTTAATTTAAAATGAAATGGGCCAAAACTTTAGTAGTATCTGCGCTTTATGGGATACTTACACTATAGAAGTAAAGTAAGCAGAAATATATACAGGTAGTCCTCTATGACCATAAATGAGCGTAGAATTACAGTTATAAGTCATTGCAGTTGTAAGTCAAGGCACCATGTGACTGAATTAGAAGTTACAACTTTTAACTAATGACATCATTAAGCAAATGCAGCAATCGTTAAATGAATCCATTTTCCTCAGTTTTACTCATTATATGCTGGAAACCAGAAGTAAATGCTCTAAACCAGTATAAAACGTTGCAAATCATGTTTACCTGCTGGGGGATGCTGCAAATAGCTGTAAAAGTGATCTAGATATGATAATAAGTCAAGGACTACAAGTAACTGACTATAATATAAACAGTGGTTTATATTATTTCTATTTTAGCAGTGCTATAAACATAGCCATTCATGTGATTTATGGCTAGCATTTTATGATAACTTAGGCAATTGTTGTATATTTAGTTTACTATGGGTTGGCAGTGTGTGAAATTAATGAATGTAAGCTTTCCTCCAAAAGACAAGTTTTGTCCAAGGAAACTATGGAGAAAATATATGGTCTATGGCTGTGTGGCAGCACACTGGCACTGTAGTGGCTACAACTACAAATTCCATTCCATTCTCAACAAGAATAATAGGATCACTGTTTGTGGGAGATGTAGTCTCAAATATTTGGAGGGCATCAGTTGCCACCCTATTTTGTACCATCACATCCAAATGTTTGGATGGTTTCCATCCTGATAATGTTCAAGAAGCTTGTAGAGATTTTGGCTATTATCCCAAGATTTTGGGCAAGATAAAGTGCTGCTAAGATGGGGTATTTTGGTTGTATGTTGTTTTGAAGCCGGTCTTGATTTTTTTTTTGTCTTTTATAATTTATAAAGAAAAGTTCTAATTATAAGCTGCCCACAGTCATTGGCAGTCAAGTGACTATGTATAAAAACCATCTTTGTGTTGAGGAAAGCTACCCCTTTTGGCTGTGGGCTTGCCATAGCTCTTTAAAGGGTGAACACTGATTCTAAAAGAGAGACTAGCACTCTAGCTGTATTGCTGACACCTGTCCCTTCACATGTTATTTCCTCTCCATGAGATCAGAGGATGTGTGAAAATACAGTGTAGTGTGAAAAGTATGAGTGATTGGAAATAAGGCATAGAGGTGATAATATGTGAATAATTGCTGGTGCGATTAAGTAGCTCTTGATGCATCAGTTGGGTCTCTCAGTTGGATATGAACAGCTGCTAGTACTGTGTCAAGTAGAAAAAGAAAAACAATTAAAAATCAATCCTATCTTTTTCTGTCTCAAGATCATTTTTAAGGACAGAGACTTTTTAAAGGGACAGACTTTTCTGATTTGTGAATATGGTATACACGGAGATGGCTAATAATGGAAACTTTTTAGCTTCTAGCCCAATTTTCTGTGAAATTCATATTTATAAAAAATGTAAAGAAAATTCTCAGCTTAGGCTTTATTGTCTTTTAGTTGTCCAGCTCTGTCAGTGGCTCTTACAGAGGCTGAAAAGTTGGAGGGGGGGATATTGCTTCTTCTAGAAAAAATGTTTGCCTGCCTCATCATAGATGCACCAAAGATGACTGTTTTTCATAACATTAATAATCTTTGAAAATGATTCTGGCTTATAGCCAGTTTGCCTTTATGCAGCATGCCCTGATCTTTTCCCCCTCACAAGTGACAATTGGCAAATGTTACAGTTAATGCTATTAAAATGTTTCTGTACAAGATACTAGCAACCCAGCAGCTTCCCCTTTTAGTGCTGCTTCTTGTTGAAACACAACACGAGTGAGCATTTTGGATGGCCTTTTCCCCATTCAAAACTAATCCAGAAAAAGCACAACATTTAACCATGTATTGTGGGGGTGGAATTTATGAAGATGTCGATTCATCTTCCTTGGTGTTTGAAGCTCTTAAGCTCAGTCTTGTGAAAACGTGTGTATAAGGTGAGAAGGTCGCTATAAATCTGTGAGAAGGTCGCTATAAATCTGTTTGTTGTGGGGAGGAATGGGGCAGAATGACATGTGGGAAAAAGATCTTGGGCTCAGAAGTGCAGTCTGCATCTGGGACTGAGTCACTATTCTCTGTGTCAGGGCATCCTGTGCAGACATTCTCCACAGGTCAAGGTAAGCCGATGCAGGTCACTAGTTCCTCTGATTGTATCTTTGGGTTTATATTAAGCACTAGACTGACTTCCCACCTGCAGTCTCGCTTGACTTCTGTAAATATTTTTGCTGCTGGTATCTATTGTTGGCAGGGGACACCAGCTGAGCGTTCTCTTAAACCTTTCCTTGATGGGTGGCTCTGTGCCAGTGGAAACCAGACTCTCTTGCTTGGGCTGCTGGGGAGTGCAAGGGTGAGCAAAATTAAGATAAGCAGTAATGTCCTAAGTACGGTTTTCCACCAAATGCTTCCTGCATGGAGGAACAAGTGTTGTACTTCTATATTTTAAACACAGAGTGGTTTATATGGTTGCTTCCGCTAGTACCCAGCAGGGTCCAATTGGTTTCCTTAAAAAAAAAAGAAGAAGAAGAATGATTGTCTGCAGCTCAGGTTGTGATAGGGTGTGGCGTGGTAGGGCTGTTGGTGGTGATGAGAAAGTCTGTTCATCCACCCAGAAAGAGGGAAAAGGTAAAGAGAGAGAATGGGAACATCTTGTGAGAGGGGGAGAGTACATTCTGCTTATTTTTGTATTGTGGCCTGGCTGGGAGACATTTGCAAAAGCACAACAGTTTCTCCACATTCCAGATATTCCCCCAGTAAAAAATGTTGGGGATGTTACTGTACAGAATGCAATTTTTTCAGTGGGCTTGAAGGCTTTAACTGAGTTCCGTTTTCTTATTAAGAATACCCTATACCAGGGGTAGGCAACCATGGCTCTTTTATGACTCGTGGACTTCAACTCCCAGAATTCCTGAGCCAGCATGGCTCAGCTTGGAAACCTCTCCCTTTCCCCTCAGCATGGCTGGCTCAGGAATTCTGGGAGTTGAAGTCCACGAGTCAGAAAAGAGCCAAGGTTGCCTACCCCTGCCCTATACAGTACAGGTAGTCCTCACAACCACAACTGAATCCAAAATTTCTGTTGTTAAATGAGACATTTGTTAAGTGAGTTTAGCCCCATTTTACGACCTTTCTTGCCACAATTGCTAAGTGAATCACTGCAGTCAATAAGTTAGTAACATGGCTGTTAAATGAATCTGGCTTCCCCATTGACTTTGCTTGTCAGGAGGTCACAGAATGTGATCACATGACCTTGGGAAAACAGCAACAGTTATAAATATGAACTAGTTGCCAAGCATCTCAATTTTTATCATATGGTCATGGGGACATTGCAAAGGTCGTAAGTGTGAAAAACGGCCATAAGTCACTTTTTTTTCATTGCCGTTGTAACTTTGATCACTAAATGAACTTTTGTAAGTTGAGGACTACCTGTAAGTAAAGGCATCAACCTCACGTATCCTCAGAAATAAGCCATATTGGCCTCAGCAAAACTTTATTTATGGAAGTTTGTAAAGTGTATATAAGTCATGTAAAATCCCATTTAGGAAACATGATAGAATGTAACATCTGTATCTCTCTGCTTTGGGAGCTTTAGAGAAGGTGGGCTGTATATACATTCTGAGAATATATAATTGCTAGGAAAGCAGTGAATAGAGAGTTGGGTTTGGTTCAGCTTTTAACCGTTGGCTGGAGTTTGCTGTTTGTATGTTAAGAAGTTGCTGTCTCCCAAGTTTGTTTTCTGAAACTCTGCTTTCTGTCTGGGAATATGACTAACAACTGTTTTCTTTTCTTGCGGGTGATACTAAAAATAAAGGGTAGAATACAGCATTTTATTTTGTCTCCTTGCAAAAACAGGTGGTTGAAGGGGAGTATGCATGAGTTTGAAAAAAAATGGGATAAAAGCAAAAGTGATAGTGCGGATTATACAAGAGAAAATAAAGGAATGAGCTAGAAAAGAGGTGGTTAAAAAAAAGGGGATAATTTGGTTTGAGTAAAAGGAGGAAGAGAGAAGACTTGGCTTGGATAGTCCTGACAACCTTATTTCCCTGAGCTAGTCCAGAGTTTATGTGTGAGAACTTACCAGATTGCTTCTGTATTTTTGTGTTGAAGTTCATCAGATAATATTCTATATTTGTAAGTCTACTGAGAGACTTACAAATTTAACACTTAATAAATACTGTACAGCTATCGCTTATGCTTGCAGTTTCTCATATTTTACTGTTTTGGGGTACATTGACTATTTAAGTTCCATCAAATTGTTGTTGACTCTTAGATTTTCTCCCTAACTTGGTCTTCCAGCAGTGCACCCATTGCTGCTGTAACTGAATCCATTCACCTTGCTACTGATCATCTTCTGTTTCTTTCCACCTTTCCCAGCATTAGAGTCTACTCCAGAGAAATAGGTCTTCACGAATGAAGGCGAATATATATGTCCCAGGATAATGTGGCAAGATCCAATCTGGGTCGGTCACCTGGACCAGAGGTTTACTTTTCCCAGCTTTTGGACTTGTGCTGGAGCCCATCCTCAGGGAACTTCTCTCTACTGGAATCTAAAACTTCTCTCTTACAACTTAAGTTAGTGGGACAAATTCAAGAAAAAGAAAACCCACTTCTGAATAGTCAAAGCAATTTGAGATAAGGTCTTCATGTAACGTGTTCAAAGTAGGATAATTTAAGTATTGTTATTTTTGCCTCATTGAAAACTCTGGGTTAATTTGTTTGATTAACCACTTATTTGTTTTCTTGGCTGTCCATCTCATTTTCAGTAGTCTTCTCCAATACCAACAGAAGTAGGCAAAATACTTCAAACACAAAATGTTTCATCTTTGGAAAGGGCCTAACAGGACATTCGGAAGGTGGAACATTTTTGCCTCAAAACATTTTGCATATCTCTACAGGTAACATATATGTGAAAGTTTAACTGGCAACTTTTGTGTTTAAGTAAGAGAAATGGTACAGCCAGGTATGAAAATTGGCTTTTTTTCTTCGCCTCCATATTTCTTATCTCAAATGGGCTTTGAAAATCAAATGGCTTCAGAGGAAGTTCTTTTTTGCCAAATTAAGTTCAGATACTCTGCTAATGTTATTTGGTATCTAGCCGAGGAATTTGTGAAAAGCATCTTGGAATGAGTCACTAGTGAAAAAGGGATATAAAAGGTTTTTGTAAAAAAAAGCATTTACAATATTGGGCTGCATCAGTGGAAGCATTTTTTTTTGTACAACCCATACAATTCCATTATATTTTGCATTGGTCATACTTGATAGTTTTGTTCAGATCTTGGCATTAAAATGTAAGAATTCAGGCAAACTGGAATGAGTTCTGAAAAAGGCAAGATAGATGATAGAAGGGGAAAAAAACCCTGAAGTATGATAGTATTTATCTTTTTAAATACCTGATAGAAAGTCATATAGAAGGCCAAGACCAAGTCTTTGTTGTTTCCAACGTGGGACAAGACATAAAGTACTTAAGATAGTGAGCCAAATTCAAGAAAAAAAACCCCCAAGGCCTTCTGAATAGTAAGAGCAATTTGAGATTGGAACCAGTCATTTAGAAAAGTCATAGACTCCTCTTCTGGGCATGTGTTCAAGCAGATGCTGGTCAGCCATCTGTTAAGAATGCTTGAATTTGGAATCCAACACTACGTGGGGGAGGGAGTCTTTGACAGTCTAAATGGCCTCTTCCAATTTAGTAATGGGTAACTCTAATCAGAGGTTAATATGGGCTTTTCCCTTATGCTTAAACCTGTCTTTCAATCTTCTTTTGCCCTTGACAGTTCCATTTGAGGGCAATTTTCTCTATGTGTTCACAATATTTCCTTTATGAATGTATCTTTTGATGCATCCATAGATGATCAATCCCTAGATGTGCTCGCTACTTGAAACGTTATTGGCTGTTTATTTATTATTAAATTTATATGTTGCCCATCTCACAGTTTAAGGTGACTCTGAGAGCAGATTCACTTATTACCGTACTTTTCAGGGAAACATTATTATCCTATAAGTATAGGATAATTATAGGATAATAATTAATGTTATCCTGAAAAGTAGTAAGTGAATCGTAGGCCCACAGCAGATGTTTGCTGATCAGTGGTACAAAGGGGCATATTGGGAAAGACAGTTGTACAATATGGAATAAAGTATCTAAAATTTCATTGGAGATATAAAAATTAGACAGAAAAGTCTATACTGTATGTTGGTACTATAGAGAAATGGACAAGATAACTAGTATATTTCCTGCCTACAAAAGATTAATGGCTAATGCATAAGATGAATAAATGCAACAGTCTGCTTCAGGTCATTCAGTATTTTGCAATGTCATACAGAACATTAACTTCGGTAGTAAATCTCAAAATAATCCCTGTGGCTCACATAGCCCCATTAAATTGATAAAGAACTGAGTTGCAGCTGCTCATTACCATAGGAATAAAAACAAAGGTTGCTTTTTCACAAAGACTGTGTGGCATATCTGAAGAGAACATGTAGAATTCAATAATAAACCAAACATATGTCATTTGCATATAATGCATTAACTGCTTTATTGTGCCACTCGCTAACCAGAGATCTCTGGGCACTTGACCAGGTGACAGTTATGACCACAAATCACGTAAATATAATATTGATATATTATAATTGGAAACAAGTTAAAATAGCCTTAGAATAATAGCCTGGATTTCAGTATGCTTTTTGCAGAAAGGGAAGAGTGTTGAGCTAAGAGATAGTGGCTTGTCGAAAGCCATATAATAAGTTCAGCATGACAAACAACTTCACTTCATTACTAAGGAGGCTCATGCTCTATGCCAGGCACGTCCAGCCCTCAGGCCACACGCAGCCGTGGAAAGATAGTAATGCAGCCCCACAAGATTGTAAACTTTTAAACATTATTATCTGATTTATATGCATTAACTATATTATAGAGATTTTATACAGCCCAAAACAATTCCTCTTCACTCAGTGTAGCCCAGGCAAGCCAAAAGGTCTATGCCATATAGATAATGATCTATACAAGTTGGAGCAGACATGTCAAACTCGCGACGTCACGTGACGTCGTGCAACGTATCAGGAGAGTTTTGCCATTGCCGGCAATGGGATGGGCGCGGCTTCCGCATGATGCATCCGGCCCACAGGCCGGCAGTTTGACATCCCTGAGTTGGAGCAATAAGGAATGGATTAATAAGGAATCTGCTGTCAGATTTTATTTTGATGCAAATGTTTAGAAGGACTATTCAGCAATCTCTTTTCTTGTTGCAGTTTTTAGCTTTGGTCTGATCCAAGTATTTTGGGAAGCAAAGAAGGAGATAAAGACTGATAGCAGTACTGATCAAAATGGCTAAGTTTCCTAGACTAAAGATAAGAATGTTACAGGTTACTGTATCTTTCCTGTCTTTTCTTGTGACAAATGCTTTGGTGGTTGGAGTACTGAATAAAATAAGTGCTCTAAATTTTTTTCTTCTTATTCTCCATACCACATCACCCTTTAATTTTTTACCTTCTTTTTTATGTATATCCATTTATGGACAATTACAATAAAATAAGCTGGGGGTGGTAAAAATTTATCCTATAAAGAACCACACATACCAGCCTACAAATGAAGCACAAATAATTTCTGAATACAAAATACACGGAATATTCCATGGTTTGGGAAAGCTAAATGTATCTGAAAGCAGTCCACTACATTTCAATATCAAAATGACAGTAATATTAATTTCAGATATAGTGCCCAATCCAATCCTGCCAGATTGCTGACTTGCATCTCTGAAATGTATGGTATCAAGGCAGTCAGTGCCACTGCCACAGTCTAAGATCCTACGTGCTGCATTGGTTAGAGGAGGACATAGGAAGCAGCAATTAACTTGCAAGCCTTGCAAAAAAATTTGCACTCGGTGACTGTCTGTGCTAGAGACGATGAGCAATTCTAAAGCCAAAGCCGTATTGGGTTTTTAAAATCGTGACAGGCTCGTAGCAAGAGCTATTAATAGCAGTGACAGAACAGACATTCCCCAAATAACAAGCTACAAAATATTTTACTGCATTTATGGGACCCGATCAGGATTTAGAAGAAAATGAAAATCTTGCTGGAAAGTCAGGAACGAACTGTTCCCTTGATCCGTAAAACGTGTACTCGAAATAAAGGCAAAACTCTCCATATCACATGCCTTTACGACGTTTTAGATTATGGTTAAAAACAGCTGCAGCTATATTAGGGTTTGGCAGATGTTCATACTATCTGCTGGCAGTTTAATTTGTCAGCTAAGCCGTAAGTCCTGAGGGTGCCTGAGGCATCAGCACATCTTTGCTGCAGCAATACCTCATAATGCAGTTGAATGTTCTAAATTGTGTTCTCATGATTAGAAAACCCTAATTACTCAGATGGGCTGCAAGGCATGAAAGGAGCAATACTGTATGGTAATGTTTCCTTGATCATGGATATGACCCCGCTCGGTTACAGGGTAGTGACTAGTATCAACTTTTTACATATCAAAGAATAAGGAGAGATTCGTTTTTTGCCTTGCAGTCTACATTATATCAGTTTAGATTATTGTCTCCTAGGCTAGCTCATTTTCTGCACTAGCCCCACAGTTGGAAAGAAAACCTGTTTAAATCGTATTTTGTGGGGAGCTAAGGAGCGAATGCATCCAGCTCTTCCTGCCCTCACAACTCTCTTGAGAAAATTTAGAGCAACCTGCCTCTTATCTTATTTGCCAATCAGGCAGGCATATTTTTATTCTATACGTATAATCTTCTGTTTAACTGAGAGTAGTCTTGGAGAGTTGAGTTTCTGGTAGTGACATTATTTAAAAAAAAATGAATAGGAGAATGAAAACATAGTACTTAACCTATAATACTCTGGTGTCTTCCTGATGAGTTGGACTAACTTCCATAATGAAGCATTTTTGCTATGAAAGAGTTTATATTGCAATCAACATTCAGACTACAAGAAACAAATATATTTTCATTATATTTATTTTTCACTTTTCTGAACCACCCATGTCCCTCAAGAGCAGTGGTTCTCAACCTTCCTAATGCCGCGACCCTTTAATACAGTTCCTCATGTTGTGGTGACCCCCAACCATAAAATTATTTTCATTGCTACGTCATAACTGTAATTTTGCTACTGTTATGAATCGTAATGTAAATATCTGATATGCAGGATGTATTTTCATTGTTACAAATTGAACATAATTAAAGCATTATATGTAATTATGTGTTTTCTGATGGTCTTAAGCGACCCCTGTGAAAGGGTCGTTCAACCCCCAAAGGGGTCGTGACTCACAGGTTGAGAACCGCTGCTCAAGAGGGACTCTGAGCAATGTACAGTAAAATATTAAAATATAAAAGGGTATATAGAAGTCAAACATTTTAAGAGAAGGCAAGAGATTAAATATCTTTCTTAGAGAACCAGCAATTGAAGGAACATATATACAGTTCCTGTTCATGGCACTTTAAAGTGTGCTTAAATATACTCTTGATTGTTTGATATGCTACATGTAAATGCTAAGATATCAAACATAAAAATACAAGTCAGAGGCTTCAGGAGATAAAGTCTCTTTTTCTCTGCAGCCCTTCATCTCCCCGTCAATCCTTTGTGAGAGTTGGAAGACCCATTAGAATTTATCCTAGCAGAGGGCTATGGCTATGGCGCAGGACTCAGAAAAAATAAGTACCCATACCCCTTACTTGAGAAAAAGTATCTTAACCTTGTGTAAGGCACTACATGTACTTTCACAATCAAATTGCGAGGAGGTCATTGTGATCTGAACTGCAATGAAGAATTGTAAGAATGTACCATTTGATTAAACAGACTTGGAAATATTCTAGAATCTGGAGGTAATGGTAATTTGAAGAACAGAAAATGCACGGTTGTTACTCTCTTACTCTTAGGATTCAGGCATCTTTCCACATTCCAACACTCTCAAGGCAGTTTTGTTTTGTTAGCAAAGTCACATTTCACCAAGTTTCCAAAAAGACAAAGTTTTATCAGTAGGAAGATTTGCTGCTGGGTTTAGAGCAGCAGTGCTATGCAAAATAGCATTGTGTCCAGTTCTCTGAACCCTTTTTATATTTCTGTGATAGATAATCCAACTTTCTTCCCTATCTGCCTGCAATTTCTGCTCTTTGATGCTTTTTAAAGTTTTCTGATTTGTAATAACCCCTTTAAGGCTGAGCCCTGTGATGGCATTAGGCAACAAAACAAAACAAAACAAAAAGCAACGTATATCGGAAAATATATACAATCCCTGCCCAGTGCCCCAAATTTTGTATAAGTTTTCTGCCATCTTATTACTCATTCATCTATTATTAACTATAACATCAGAGTGGTGTCGGTTTATCTGACATGAAAAATCATCCAACATGCAATTTATGAGTGTGAAAAAATAATTGGCCCCAAAATCAGTCAGCACAATTAAAGCATACTTGGCCAGTTGCTTTGTCTATTTCATTAGACAATGACGGCTGGTGAAAATGCATATACATTTTATAAACTTTGACTTCCCTTATCAGAGTGACATTCTCGCTGTATGGGTTCCAGAGACATGTTAGTCCCTGCTCAAAAGAAACAGATGCCTTTCAAAGAGATCCTTCAGGAAAAAGCCACTGCCGCTTGAAGTGTGGGAAAGGTCGTAAAATTATTTTGAAAACTCTGGGGCGCCACAGTCAGAACTTTATCTTCGAATGGAAAGATGTGTCTGCAATGAATCCTCCAAACAGTGGCCAGCGTCTTGTTTTGGCTAAAGCCAATGTTCACAACTTCATCATCAAAAAGACATGGATAAAATGGGATATATGGGATAGCAGTAGGATGTAGAAGTAATATCTCACTAAGAAGAGCGTGACGTTCATTGAAGCTTTGCCAAAAAGCATTTAGATAATCCGCCAGACTTCTGGGGGAATGTTTACGTACAAATGAATTTGAAGGCAAACTTTTCACGCTGCAGAAGTATTGTTATGTCTGGCAGAACTAAACACTGCATTCCACAATAATAATCTCAGACCAGCTGGAACATGGGTTGGGAAACTTTGCTACGTTAGGACATGGGCAATTTGCCCATCACTGAAAGAATAATGAAGTGTACCTTGTATCAGAGAATGTATTACAGAAGGATAGGAATTATAATGTGAAGTATTCAAATCTAAATGGACACCAGGTTCTTTGCACCCAGAATGGCCTTCATTGTACCTGCTCGTAGCTCTTTAAAGGAGCTATGCCTTTTCTTGGACTGACACAGTAGCTATGCAGGCTCAGGAAAATATATGTTTGAGTTATGATGTGTTAAAAGAAGTTGCAGCAGGCATATAAACCTAATTCACAGGGTGACCCTGGACCCATAACTAATATGTTGCACTATTATTAATAATACACTCTGAGCCAAAACCAAACAAAGTCAAATTATGATTTTGTACAATGATTGTGTCCAGTCAGCATCTCTGAACCTAATCTACTTCACAAGTTTTTTGTAGAGAAATGTACTCTTTTTTAGGAGAAGAGTTAGTTAAAAATGTACAAAAGAAAGAAAAAAATAATAAAAAAGTTCCCATTTGGAATAGTTTCCTTGGGGCTATAGACTTTTTTTTTTTAAAGCATGTCTTTATGTCATCTTTTTCCTCGAACAGTGAAAGATCATCTTGTTCATCTTGTAACTGGATACCTTGCTAAAGCCGCTTTGCCTGCCAATCAGTCTGGATGACGCTGGGATCTTATCAAGCAGCAGTACTGGCAGAGGGTAGTTACATAAAAGTGAGAAATTTGCTGCTCCTTCCCAGTCTGGCACTTGAAGTGACAATCCTATTAGAATACTGCCAGGAAATACCTTGCAGTAGAACAGAACCTGAGGGAAAGTTAAATCAAACAAGAAAAAAAAGTGCATGATATGTAGCCTAGCATTAATTGACCTGGGACTGTACAGCATATATATTGATGCAGTGCCCAAAAGTATGGGTACCCTTCCACTTTTCCCTAAAGAATCCTAATTTGCCCTGAAATAAGTTTAAACTGACACAAATAAATGGCATCCACCATTCCATTCTTTTTTCCCTAATCCACAGAGCAGATACTTTGATTCTGATGTATAGGTGACATATTCTTGTAAATAAGGGGAAAGGTAGAGAGATACCAATATTTTTGGCTATATTGTAAGCAGGACTGGCTGCTACTACTGTAGATGCCACCAACCTTTCCTACCTACAGTCTTCAAAATTCCTTGGGCCAGTTTTCTCAACCGTGGCAAGTTGAAGTAGTATGGACTGACTGGGGAATTCTGGGAGTTGAAGTCCATACAACTTTTAAGTTTCCAAGGATGAGAAACACTGTCTTGAGATCTCAACGCCCTTTTAATCCCAGCTTGGCCCTCTGTTAGTTGATCTGTTAGACTAGGCTTCAGCGTACCCCGTTCCCAGTCTCCCTTGTGATAAACTTGTCCATTTTGTTTAGACTCAGGTAAGCATCTTCCTGTTGTTAACTCAGGCCTGATAAGAACAGGAAATGTTTATGTTGCTTTGACAGGAATGCTGCAGAATGGAAAGAAGTTTGATTCCTCCCGAGATCGAAACAAGCCTTTCAGGTTCAAAATTGGTAGACAAGAAGTCATTAAAGGATTTGAAGAAGGAGCTGCACAGGTAAGAGAATTTATGTTTTCAGAGCAGAAAAAGCCACAGTAATAATGCTAACACTGTCATAAATGAAAGAGGAAAAAAAGGGTATGAATTTAGAATCTCTGCAATGTATGTGTTGGCGTGTTACAATTAGTACAGATAGGTAAACAACTACATTTTAGCCCCTGACATTGTTACTCCTAAGGCATGTTTACTTTTAAGTAAATTCAGTGTACTCAACAGAATGCTTCAGATAAGCATTAGATAACCCTAATGTTTTTGCTTTTTTCCTTGGGTTTTCTGCTCAGATTCTCCTCTATTTTATATAATTCCCCCCTTTTGTTCCTATGATTGCTTGATTTCACCCCTGCTTCTACTTTTGGGATCACAATTTCATATGAAACACTTCTGAAGAGAATAAAAGGTAAGCTTAGAAACCTGAATCACCCATGCACCATTTCTGCAACCCTTAAAGTTTTCCAAATGAACTTTGAAGTGCCTTATGAATTTAGGCTATTCTGTACTAATTGAGAAAAGTTAACTAAATTGATAGCAGCAGAGTATTTACTTTGCCTAATATGAGCTGCCCTGCTTCCCACTTTCTTTATGTAGGCAACTTAGAATACCCTCTTTTACAAGGAAGTAAAGGTCCTGTTTAATTTTGCTAATATTTACATATAAGAACAAACTTCTTAGTCACTTCTCTAGGTATTTGCTCCTAACAGCTACCTGTTGTCTCCACCTAGTGGCTTGTATACAAAATTAAATTTAAATGAATATGGCTCACAAAGATAAAATCTCTTTCCTGTCAAGCAGTCTTTTTTTTTTTTTTGTTGGCAATAATACAGGTAGTCCTTGAGTTATGACCACAATTGAGCCCCAAATTTCTGTTGCTAAGCAAGGCAGTTTTTACGTAAGTTTTGCTCCATTTTGCCACCTTTTTTGCCACCGTTGTTAATTGAATCATTTCAATTGTTAAGCGAATCTGGCTTCCTCCATTGACTTTGCTTGTCAGAAGCCGGCTAGGAAGATTGCAAATGGTGATCACATGACTCAGGATGGTGCAACCGTCAATAAATACATGCCAGTTGCCAAGTGCCCGAATTCTGATCAGGTGACCATGGGGATACTGCAACAGCTGTAAATGTGAAAACCAGTGCCGTTGTAACTTCGAATTGTCACTAAAATGGCTGTAAGTCAAGGACTACCTGTATGGCAGTGCTTTCCCGTTGTCTTCTTAGTGAGGTTTTTTTTTCAAATTCCCAGCCAAACAGGAGCATCCGCTGGAATTTACTACTTTTTATCAAAATGATGAAGGGAGCACTGCAACTAATGTGGCCTGCTATCTTAAACCTATTCATTTATTTATTTGTATCCCACCATTATTATTTTTACAAAAAAACTCAAGGCGACAAAACATGTCCAGTATACTTTCCTCCTCTTATTTTCCCCACATCAGCCTATGAGGTGAGTTGGGCTGAGAGAGAGGAAGTGGCCCAAAGTCACCCAGCCAGCTTTCACGCCTAAGGTGGAATTAAAATTTACTATCTCCCAGTTTCTAGCCTGATGCCTTAACACTAGACCAGACTAACTCAGATGGACTACCAAGTGTTTATTAAAGTAGATTTTACCGCATCAGTTAACCTCTTCCACCAGAGCATTCATCTGAGAATTTGAAAATACTTTTATTTTTACCATGGAAATGAAGTGGGCCTGAGTATCCTTTTGTACCATTGCCAATTGCTATATTCTTCCTATAGTGTTTGACCCTGAACGCTGGGTTGATGGATGAATGGGCATGAGATTCTGATCTGGGGATAGTGGCGATGAGGCTTTAAGAATCCTTACAATTTTGAATCCTTACAATTTTGTGGTTCAAAATGGTAGGAAATAAATTTGGCGATATGAATTGCATCTTGATCTCATGATTTGATGTATAGAAACTTGTAACTTCAGCCGTTATTGTCAGTTTTAACACGATACATGCTGGGACATTTGACTCTCAACATTTTTTTTTAACTTTTTCTTCTCTCTTTTTCATTTGATACCATCTAATGCCAGATGAGCCTTGGACAAAGGGCAAAGCTCACTTGTACACCTGATATGGCATATGGAACAACAGGTCATCCTGGAGTTATCCCACCAAATGCTACTTTGATTTTTGATGTGGAGCTGCTCAGGATAGAATAAAATTGGGACTAATAATTTTTAAAAAATCTGTTAATCAGTGTTTTTCCCCCCATTCTTTTTAATGGAAGAAATCTCACTGAAATTTCTATCTTCACTCAAGTTGTCATGCCAATAATGCTTATGAAGTTGTTTTCCCTACTTCCTTTCCCTCTTTTTTTTAAAAAAACTGATTATTGGTATTTGTTCAGTTAGTTGCTTCTTTGCTATGGAATGGAAGTTGTAAATTTTATTTTGCACGTGAAGTTTCAAAATTGTGATTAGAATTATATATAATTGAAAACTATATACAGATTTTACTTATTGAACAACCACTGCCTTATAATCCACTAAAGGAACACCGGTGCTCAGAAAACATGTGTACATTGTGTACACAAGTGGGCATTAGCCAAATCAAGTTACCTGCGCTGCCACTTTTTTCTCAAGCTGTTCCACTTGCGGCTGTTTTAAGTAACTCATGTGAAAACTTTCCAGAATAATAAAATATTGATATTTTATCCCTGTTGACTTTCTCTTGTTTTAAACTACCATAGAGCAAGATTTATTATTTCTGAGGCTATTGAATGGATCAGTCTTACCAACCAAAACCATGCAATCCATAAATCCAAATATAAAGTTGCTTAGATTTGAATTATGCCAATTCCCTATCAGCACACTTCAAAGACTACATATCAAGGGCCATACAATTTTCCAGATCCTCTGAAGCGTTACAGAGAAATCTGCTCCAAATTCCAATGATCTCTGGAGGGCCCGGGACAGAGGGTATTCCTCTGTCCTTGTTCTTTTGGACCTCTCAGCGGCTTTTGATACCGTAGACCACGGTATCATGCTGCGGCGTCTCGGTGAGTTAGGAGTGGGGGGCACCGTTATGCGGTGGTTCTCCTCCTTCCTCACCGACCGCACGCAGTCTGTATTGGCAGGGGGACAGAGG
>NW_015387768.1:0-75629 GCF_001527695.2 Protobothrops mucrosquamatus | reverse complement strand
CAGACAGTGCCGGCTGGCGACCTCCAGGGGGAGGGCCTTCTCGGTGGGAGCTCCCACCCTCTGGAACGAACTACCCCCAGAGATCCGGGTGATCCCGGATCTCCCCTCCTTCCGCCGCGCCCTAAAGACATGGCTCTTCCAACAAGCGGGATTGGCCTAGGGGAATTTTTAGTGGGGTTTTAAGAGTAATTTTAATTGATATAGGCCACAGTAAATATTTCTTTTTAATTAGGTTTTAAACTGGGTATTTTTATTGTTGTATCTGTTTTATAAGGCTGTCAGCCGCCCTGAGTCCGTAAGGAGAAGGGCGGGATAAAAATTAAATTAAATAAATAAATAAATAAAATCATGAAGAAAGAATAGCCCCTTTTGCTTCCTGAGTCTTCCCCATAACTGATTCTTCCTTCTTGAATAGTAGATGGGATGTATTCATTATAGTGAGATGTAATATGGTTTGCTGTGGCTTAGTATGAATGTGAAGGAGGGAGGTGTCTGCAAAATTTTGTAATGCATAAGTCTGGTGACTGATTCTTCAAGGTGCTTCCTAGCACGTAATGTATTTTAACTAGTAGAAATGGGAGAATGGAAGGATCAATCACAACTGTGAACATAAAAGATTAACTATACTCAAGACAAGTTATTGCTCAGTCCTGATACATGGAAAATCTAATTCATTACCACCCAGTTTGAGTACTCAAACCTATCCAATCCCCAAGTATGAGGAGAAACCACTTTTCCTAGAATTTATATCCTCTACATCCAGGGTCCCCAACCCACAGTCCGTGGACAAGTACCAATCTGCGGCATGCCAGCAACCGGTCTGCACAAACAAGGAAAGCCACATCTGCGAGATGCAGGCAGCACACAAAACCACGCCCCCTCCAGTCCATGGAAAAGCCTCTCCACGGAACCTGTCCTTGGTGCCCAAAAGGTTGGGGACCTCTGCTCTACATATGCTGTCAAAATTATACCTGAGCTGAGAAACTGGACACTACTCTTTTTAAGGCAAATATTAAAATTTACACATTTTAACTCAATAGACCTTTATATTATGTCAGTGAGTTGACATTTCTAGGCACAATTATGGTTTTTTAAAAAAGTGTTGCTACAAAAGCAAGTGAGAACTGTACTCTTCCATATCTTTTAGATAAAGCTATTTGTACAGCGATACAACAATCTTGAGTAACCTTATACAGTTAAACCTCCAGACATTTGCTTTCCATTTCATTCTAATTATTTCTCCTCATGCGGAAAATGAGACCAGAAATAGGATCCTTAAAGCAGACAAATGAAATGTCTGCCTTCAGAAAAAAGTCAAGTCTCTGGTCTGGTTTCACAAGTTGTAAGAATTCTGGATCCAGCCTATCTACTACCAATGCATGGTAAATGGAACAAGATGTATGTTGTTTTATTGTAGACAACAATCCAATTAAGGCACAACTGCTAGATATCTATGAATCCCCATGCTTCTCAGTGATACCAAAATGCCAGAATGGGACAACTCCCTGTAGCCGACTTGCCCTAGCCAACTTGCCACAGGACAATTCATCATGGGATAATTCAAGAGAGGGACAAGTTGAATTGCAGCTCACCCCAGCCTTTCTAACTTGAGAAGGTTCAAACCTAAAGTAAGACAAGGCCCGCTGCAATTCACTTGTCCCTCTCTTGAGTTACCCTGTGTTGAACTGTCCCGCGGTGAGTTGGCCAAATGAGTTTGTCCTAGACCTCCAAAATGTGTTGTTTATTTAGCCTAAGAAAAATATTGTGTTGTTTATTTAGCCTAAGAAAAATATTTTTTTCTAATACCAGATGGCCACCATCTGGGAATTAATGATACCAGTTTTTTCCCTCAGGGCAACGGAAGTAAACTCTATACACTTTGGACCTTAACAAATCTTGAGTGAAAACATAGCACACAGCTACAAAAGCCTTTTTGAAGTATAAGTAAAATGGGCCTGGGCATTTATGCAAAAAGCACTATTTTAAGACAAAAAAAAATCAAAATCAAAACTGCACAATACTTGAGTGTGTAGAAATCATAGTACCTGAAACAAATGTAGAATCATTTAATGAGAAAATCACATAACTGTTCTCTTAAAATAAGCTCACTTTATTAAAAAAAACCTCTTATTTCTAAATAATAAAGATTTTATACAAGAGAGTTAACCAAATCTTTAACCTCTACTGTATCTGATTGCAAAAGTGTTATCCCTCACTAGCAAAACTGAACATTTCTATACACTTTAAGCAAAGAAAATGTCTGCACAACTCCAAACTCCTTGTTTTTTTTAAAGCAGGTCATGTGATCAAGAAGGGTTTATTCTTTTGCAAATGCTGTCAGATTCTTGGTCCAGCTCATTGCAACCGAAGAGACACAGAAGTGGATCTCTACAGGTCAGCAATGGAACTCTCAAACAGACAACAGTTCTGAACCTCTTGGAACATGAGAACCATAAACAGATTATTGTGTAATAGTACATACAAGATAAACATCAAGAATTTTTCACTTCCTCACTTCTCTTCCTACAGCCCTAAAAATGTTTTACAATATTTAAAGTACATCAGACAGCTTTTTTCAACACATTATGCAAAGAAGACAAATTACGGGCTATGCTTAGGAAGTCAAGTACCAAAATATATTTTAAAATATGCATGCTTCTCCTTTACAAATTAAATATGAGACTGAACTCTCAGAATATTTTACACATTCCACCGACTGTAATGGCTAAGAAGGTTATATTAATATGATCTCTCAATTGTGGAAAAATGTTATCCCAATGCCTTAGCTAATTTCAGTGCCAGTCATTATACAGCAGTGAATAATTCTTCTAAAGGCGAGAACAATCAAGATGGTTATGTAATCAAACGAGGAACTAAAATTACCAATGCTTCTATAAACCAGGTGTCCATATTTGGGGGTGAAATTTGGCCCAGAAACACTGATGTTTTTAAATAATCCCAAACAATCAGCTCCTTAGGAAAAGTTTTATTTTGGTGGATCTGTGTTTATTCCATATTTCTCCTTCAGAAGCTTGAGCTGTTCTTCTTTCTTCTTAGTATCCATTTTTTGGAATGCCTATCACAGGACAAAGATAAACATTAAAAACAACATATTATTAATGCAAAAAACATTTAAGCCAATTTCACTTTGGGAATTTAATAATCTTGAGCAATTCAGGTTACTTACCATCAAAATGGTTTGTGATTTAACTACAAAATTCATACATCTTGAAAACAAACCAAATTGAGGGTAAGATATGATGCATTCTACAATAACATGCTGACCTTAAGTTACCTTGGCTCAAGCTGCCTCTCCCCCATTATGTCACTGTTGCTTTACAAGAGAGAGAGGCCTCATGAGTCCTCCTGTATGTCTATTTGTAGGTTTATGAAGTGCTTGTGATATATGGAAGAGACCACCCGTGCACTACAAAAAATTAAGCTATATGTGAGCGTAAACAAGCTAGTAGGTGTTTTCTTTAAGGCTTTTAATTTTTATAAACATATCTGGAGGGCTATATCCAAAACTGCAGGTAGACTAAACATGACTCTTAAGCTTTGGAGAACATTAAATAACAAGGAAAATCTACACTAAGAGTTAGTTTTACTCCTCTACACAAACAATCTTTGTTCTTTTAAGAATAACTTGTACATTATTCTTGCATCTAGATTGCTTTTAATATAATACAATCACATAAGAGTTTATACATATATATTTATCTTGGAGATTCATCACTAGTTAATTATGTCAGGAGTAAGCAGTATTAAAGCCCTAGACTGGGAAATTGAAATGGTATGGTCAACTATTAGTCATAAATAATAGAAAGGATACTGAAAAGCAAGAGCTATTCTGTATTCTTAGTCACTGAAAAGTAAATCCTGTACGCAAAGGATTTTGCTGTAGCCTAGCAACTATAGCAAATGAATGATCTAGTTGAAGGAGGAGAAAGTATTTGTTCCTTCTCTCTACTCATATAAAACTAAGATGAGTTTTTAGAGTAGAAACTCTAATTCTCTACTTGACATAGAAATCTCCAATTATCTGCTTCCCCACTTGGCAAATCAGCAACTTTTATGGTCATGTTTTTACAAAAATATCCTTAATATTTACCAAAATAAGATTGAGACTATTACACCATGCTACAAGCACTCTGCAGATTTTAGCAATGATGTATCAAAGCTGAAAGAAATATTACACCGAGAAGGCTAATGACTACATATATCAGCCTTCACTCCCAATGCTACTTCGAAGGGGGAAATCTCATCCAGGATTTATGTTTATGTTTATTTAGATTTGTATACCGCCCTATCTTCCTTACGGGACTCAGGGCGGTGAACAGGCGATAATAAAAATCACAATAAATATATATTCTAAAATCAAATTAAATAAATAAAGGCCTGCTCTAATATACCCCATATAAAAACCTATACTAAAACCTAATTAAGACTACGCCAGGTGACTGTGAGTTGTAGTCCCGCCTAAGCCACGAAAGCCGGTTGGGTGAGTTTAGGCCAATCACCAGGTGACTGTGAGTTCTAGTCCCGCCTAAGCCATGAAAGCCAGCTGGGTGACAATCCATAATTAAAAATAATCAAAATACAATAAGTCAAGAAAGCAATAATGCATATATATTGTAGAGTATGTGGACCTTTATATAGGAGGTTAATTTTTCATTTTTTAAGAGATGGTTTTCTTTTGGAAAACTATGTATGGAGCTATTTTTCTTTTATATTGCAGAATATACAAAAATGTACAAAACACCATCTCACTTCTCTAACCAGATCCTTCAATTTGCTACAGCTAAAGCCTCCCTGGTTTGAATATCTGAAAAGAAATTAAGTGTCCCCATAATATTCTCATCAAAAGGGGAAAAAAAAGACAGCAGAATTAAAGAATTGACATGCTTTAGGAATATACTTGCCCTGTTTGCATTGTAGTACAAAACAACAAGGTATCTGTTGCACACATTGAATCCTGACAAATGATCACAAGCATTTTTGGCATCAAAGATATCTTCATAGACTACATAGGCGGTTCCCCTCGTCTCAGGAGTATTTCCTCTGCAAGATAACATATTTAAATGTCAGCAAACCAGTATTCAAGTGATATTTGTCACAGTAAAATTTTTTCCTAAGACTTCAGCTATTTCTTAAAATCAGTTCACAACACTAGTTCCAACTTTATATGAATTTACCTGTGTAAATAGGCAGGCACTTGGCTTCATATAGCATCCTATCTGCAATCCTCAGATTCTCTCCCCCCCCCCCCACACTTCAAATGAACAGAGCTGACATTTTCAGAACTTTTATGGTGACCTAGATATATTAAGGGTTGAAATAGGTACCTTAATATTCTAGCATCCTTCTGACCTACTAAACCACTCCCTTAACATGAAAAAATTCCTAGATTGAAGCAGTATACAAATGGAATAAAATTGAAATTATCTACTCTGGTGGGATCACAATTCTATTAGCCATGTCTCTGCAGCCCTAGACAGGACACAAGCTAAAATTTAATTCTAAAGATGAGCAATTTGCTCATCTCTGACTTAAATTCATTTTATTACGCCTTCAACTGCACTACACAATAAATCACAGACACTTAATTTCCACCATATTTTGTCATGCTGTAATGTAATTTGTTTTGGCTTAGGGTGATTGAGATTAGTTACAGAGCTGGGAAAAGTGTTTAACATATCAAAAGAGATCTAAGTAAGTAAGCAAGGTTTAGGAGGTTTCTTGCACTAAGACACTATTATAGAAACCATTTTATTAAACTGATTTGTTTACCAACTAAAAAACTGTTTTGTATAACTGCATCAAGTCTAATTCGAAGTTCAGTTTATCAAATACACAACAGACTTACACTCTGATTTGTCGAATAGGTCCATATTTTCCAAAAATGTCATACATTTCTTCGGCTGTGATTTTATACGGTAAATTTCTGATATACAAAATTCGGTTGACTTCAGGTGGTAGACGGATCTAGATACAATAAACATAACTTTTAGGAACATAAACATACATATAAACATTTGCTTGTTTTCACTGTATTACTTTCAGAGTTCCCAGAATCCGTCTTTTAGAAGAAAGAAACAAGCAACTTTGATAAGCTATTACTGATTTAATAGCTTTGCTGTTCTATCCCTTCCTGTTTAATATACGCACAAAACATTTGATGAGATCTTCTACAGGCTTGGGGTTCAGTATTACAAATAGGTGATGATGCCCAATTATAGCTCTCAAACCCAAACATGAGATGATATAACCCAGATACTAAAAAGGAGAAGAGAAGATGTCAAATAGTGATACTATTGAGGTCCTCTACTAGTACCTGGAGACTATGTGCAGTACACAAACTGGGAGTTCTCTCAGAGTCACAACTGCTGTTTGAAGAATTGCACCCATTCCTCTGACAGTCACTCGTGCCCAAGTTACTTCATAGCAAAACTACTACAATGCTGTATATCTGAGGCTGCCCTTCAAAAGCTTCAACTGATCCAGGATGCAATGATGCCGGCAGTGATAGGCAAGCCTCAGTGGAACCCTGTGACACCTCTGTTTTATGAACTGCACTATTTACCACTGATATCAGGTGCTATTTATCATCTATAATACCCTGCAGGGCACAGGGCCAGATTATTTGAGGGACTGCCTATCTTCCACAGTTTTTGCCCAGCTAGTACAAGCCAGCTGAGTTGTCACACTCTGGGTCCCTTCAATTAAACAGTGCATCTATTGGTATCCAGGAAGTATGCTGTTCTATTGTGGTGCCTTCTCTTCACCCCCATCCCACCCCCCCATCCCATGAAAGTCTTATGACTGTTCTTGGAGACTTTGGGATATGATGATAGAGCCCTTTCTTGGATATGTTTACATCTATGATTTTTTTTATAGAGCAACCAGATCCTGCTCTCTTTTGTACTGTGTTTTTACTGTTTATTACATTATTGTGAGCTGTCAAAAGTCAGAGTTGGGCAGCATCTAAACCAGTGGTGGCGAACCTATGGCACGGGTGCCAGAGGTGGCACTCAGAGCCATCTCTGTGGGCACGTGTGCTGTCGCCCTAGTTCTAGGCCTTCAGCTGGATTTTATAAAACTTTTTCGCTTTAGGCCTGCGCCGCCGTGTACAAAAAAAAAAAAAAGATTCAATCAGTCAATTTCAACTTCTCGTGGGAAAAAAAAGATCTTGCAAAGTTGGAATTGATTGATTGAACTTTTTAGTCCCACCCAGTCTGCCATTACCACTGCAGCCACGCCCACCCAATGGGCCACACCCACCCAATGGGCCACACCCACCTGGCACTCGACGATGCATAAGTGGGTTTTGGGTTGCAGTTTGGGCACTCAGTCTCTAAAAGGTTCGCCATCACTGATCTAAACTGAATTAAATAAACTGTTGGAATAACTGGAGGGAGGCATTCTACTTTGTGATAGAGAATAGGGTGATGGTGTGGCAATGGAACTGCTCCAAGAGAGGTATCTTGCCTCGATACACATAATGTATTCCAATACAAGTTAATTCTTTATATTTTTCTACACTCAATAACTGATTCTAAGTGTCAATAACTGAACTACAACCGTGGCTGCCAACAAAGTATTACACTGAACTCAGTGTGCTTACAATTCAAGTATTAAATTTACCTGATTCCAGTTGATGGCAAGCTGTACAACCTAAGCTGAGGGGAGCCACAAGTTTCCCTATTCCCACCCTACCCCCAAAGCATGCCTAATTTTACCTTTCTATTCACTATGTCAGTGGTTGCTACCTAATTCAGCAACCCTGGGGGACCAGACCAGTTCTCATATTCCCCTATTTAACACTGGCCATAATGGCAGGAGTTATGGGTGCCAACACCCAATATAGGGCGCAGGCCAAATATTAGGGCCAGGGAGTCCAGTTACCAGGCCGTTCAGCCCACATACCCTTCAACAAGCTTTTCTGAAAGGGAAGCTCTCTAGAAGTGGTGAATGCTCCAACACTGGAAGTTTTTAAGAAGAGACTGGACAGCCATTTGTCCGAAATGGTATAGGGTTTCCTGCCTGAGCAGGGGGTTGGACTAGATGACCTCCAAGGTCCCTTCCAACTTTATTATTATAGAAGGCCAGGACTACAATTCCCACCACATATACGGCAGTTGTGGATGATGGGTATTTTAGCCCAGATGGGCGGGTACGAAATCAGAGAAGCTGACGGCTTCCCGATCACTTCCGCGCTTTTTCTTGTTTTCCCAAACGACAAAAGGCAAACAAATTTGCGCGTTAAAGGAAAAGGGGGGGGGGCACCGTTCAAAATGGCCACCCTGCCCGACTCACGTTCGCACGTTTCGCCGCTTGCATCGCCATGGCAACGGTACTCGGATAATTCGGCTTCACCCGCAGAAAAAAAAAAAGAAAACCTCCGTAGGCGCCGAAACCACCGAGCGCAGAGACAATACGCCGAAGCCGTTGCACTACGCTTCACCCGGAAGAAGAACAAACTTCCGACCGTCGTACTTTCTTCCTCCGCCCACCTCAAATGGCTACATAGGCGTCCACACTAGCTCGATTTCCGGTTCCGATTAAACATACGCTGGAGTGTCAGAATGGGGGGTTTCCTGCGACCAAAGGCAAAAACCGATGTAACTATATTCTTAATCTGGGATACGCGGAGAATTATTTTTTTTTCTAGATGACTTGGAAAGAATCATGCTTTTTCCCCGCCACCAGCATTAATTCCCCAAGTTGAAGCAGAATTGGGAGTGGATCCGTTCATTATTTACCTGGCTTTGTGATACGTAAAAAAGAAGTACTGTATATAATCCGTTGCTGCTCCGAAAGAAAAAAAGAGCCGTTTCTTCGCTTATCTGAACCAAATGTACTGGAGTACAATGAAACAAGCGGGAACAGTTTCAAAGAAAGGCTGCAAGGATAATCAGCAGATTAGAAATTAAATTCTACGAAGAAATGTATATGGACGCTATTCAAATAAACTGAAAAGTTGTCTCAGAGAAGAAAATCAAGACCTGTTCTCCAATTGTTCCAGAGAACAGGACCAAAAATAATGGGCTTATTTTGTGAAAAAGCAGATTCTGATATTGGGTGTAGCTTCTTAATTATGTATTCTTTTCTTGCTGGTATAATAATGACAGAGAAATGATAATATATGCATTATCAAAGAAAAGGGAAAACACTTTTTTTAAAAAAAATGAAAAATGCAACAAAAGAAAAAGGTATAATGTATCATTTTAACTAAATAATTACAATTCTGTATATAGTTATTTCTCTCTCTATGTATCTAGTTTATATAATTATATTTTATTAACCTACTGTATTTTGTATAAATGAGTCCCATATTTCATTTTATTTGCCCATGCAAAGTCTAGGTCTACAGGAAATCTGCTCATAGGTGACAAGTACAATTAGGAATTCAATATATTGAGTGAAAGGAGCCATACATTTATCTTTCCAATACTGCTATATCAGTTTTTTTTGCCATAGTAAGGGCATGGAGAATCCATTAGCTTTGTTCAGTTGTCAGTTTTCATGTACTAGATATGTAGTTCAAAAGAATAGTATCTGAAAATTTTGGCTTTTGTGCACAATTATATAATCCAATACTTTTCCCCAAAGCTTGGTAAGTATAAGACATTGCAAAACCAAGATTTTTAAAGAAACATAATTAGCACATTAAGTATGGTCTTTACTTGCTTTTAGCATAATTGTAATATAAGCCTGGTTAAATGCTGGTAATAAAAATCCCTTATCAAATATCTCTTCATATACTTGACAAATTCTTTGCCCCAAATGTTCTATAAACCTTTTATTCAATAGTGAATCTACTTACTCCTGGTATTTTACCAGATATTGGAAGAGGTTTCTTAACAGTAATAACAGTATGTGTGTGTATCATGTATGTACATTTATCATGTACGTGATAAGTTTCAAAGTTGGTCCATCCAAATCCTTGCTTTTGATAGCAGCATACAACAATAAGGAGGGAGAAAAAATTGCAATCACGTGATTTCTTTCCTGAAGTGGCAATAGTTAGGAGCTGAAGTCCTATAATTTAGCCATAAAATGGCAGCAACAGAATTGTCCCAAAGGTGTTTTTAAAAGGTAACTGGATCGTGGTTTTTTTCCTTGAAAACATTTTGCTTCTCATCCAAAAAGCTTCTTCAGTTCAGAACTGAAGGTTTGTTACAGCTTTTGTGTGTTGGATACCTCTTCATCTAAACCAGGGGCATCAAACTGCTGGCCCGTGGGCTGGATGCGTCATGCCGAAACCATGCTCACCCCAGCTCCGGCAATGGGGAAAAAGTTGTGATATGTCGCAACACGTCACGTGACGTGAGTTTGACACCCCTGATCTAAACTAATCATGCAGGGATGCCTAGTTTGGACTGCCATTCCCCAACATCTGAAAGAGCTACTGTAGATTTATTCTTCATTTATTTTTACTGATCTGCAAAATTCTTGGCTGAAGATGAGAATAAAATGTTTCATATTAATAATCTGCGTATGATCTGAAGAAATATATTTTTAGATCTTAACAGTCCATCATTTTTATGATCCAAAGAAATTGTGCATTATGGCTATAAAGCAGAGTGATACCAATTGTGCTGGACCGGATTGTAGCCAGCTAGAACTGTGTTAGAGTATTTAGCATTTACAGGGTTAATGTTGTATCATTGAGAGAACTGTATGTAAGAACATGTAGCATTTAAAGGGTTAAATGCTGTTTCCTTAAGAGATGGCTTCTGGGTAATGTAGAATACCAATACTTTAATTTTAAAAGGTTTCTTTTTTTGTCATGCATTGTAAAAAATGGTTGCCCAAAGATCTGCTTTCACTTAATCCAATTCCCAGAACACTCAACCCACTGTTACATTTCTTAGCAAAAAAATGGCAGCAAAGAACTATTAAGATAAATTGAAATAGAGACCTTTATTGCTATTCCTCCCCCTTCTTTCCCTAAAAGTGGCCATGGCCTATGAAAAATAATAGAGAGCAATCTGGATGTCACAGTGCTTTTCAAACCTGACAATCTTAAAAAGTATGGACTCCAAGAATGCCTCATGCTGCCTTGAGAACTTGGGGATTTGAAGTCCACACATTGCCAAGTTTGAGCAATATTGCTTTCGAGGTTTCCAAGTCTTGCAGGTTTGAGAAGTGCTGGTATAACATTTTGCTGAAAGCACCAGTATGGAGAGTCTCTGGTTTTGAGTCTCCATTATATTTTCAATGGATAACTTTGGGACAGTCAGTTTTGCTCAGGGCACCCCATCTCTTATCACAGAAAAAGAGGAAAACCCTCCACATGGGCCACCTTGAACCCATAGAGCAAAAGTAGGCTAAAAATTCAAAAATAGGCAAAATTCCTCACAGGTAAAAAAATGATTTTAAAAATGTTCAATTTTTTTAAATTTCAACTGGTATTTTTCCTGCTAACGTGAATGCCAATAAAGCCATGTATTAAGACAGACTGACTTGGCAAGTTCTGAGATCATATTTCAAAAAGATAAAGAGAGCAAAAGAGTGAGCTGCAGGCGCTAGTAGTGCTACCTGATATTAGAAAGTAGGCGTGTATTTCAAAGCTGAAGAGGAAAGATCTGCAGAAGTGTAGCAGTGGTACGCACACATTACACACACAGAGACACAATGCTTAAGTATTAAGTTTATACACAACACTTTAAGGTATTTTTTTACAAATGTTTTCAAATCATGCCTATGATTCTTTTTTTGCTTTCCTCTTTTTCTTCCGTTTTGCATCCAGGCCCACGCCAAAAATAGACAATCCCGATATATTTGAGACAGTAACAAGAGTTGAGTGTAGTTACATCGCCTCTGCAGAGCATCCGCGTCTACTCTCAGCTTCCCACGCAGGAAAGCAGCTGCTTGTGACTGGTTTGGAAGCAGCAGCGAACTTATTGTTTTTGAAACTTGACTCACAAGCCAAATCGCACCCGCCGCTCTACCATTAATAGCTCTATGGTTAGTAAGCAGAGACCAGAGGGAGGCTGTGGCTCCTAGCAGAAGCGAGATGCCGAGCGGGAAGGGGAAGCGGCCAACGGCTCGGGCAGAAAAACGCGGCGGTGGCAGCAGCCGCCAGTGGGTGGTGGTTCTTCCAGGTAACCGTGTCCCGGAGCCAGCCGATCCCGGAGTGTTAAAAGAAGCGGCTCCCTTCCGTGCACGGGAGGGCTAATTGCGGGCTGCATTCAAGCGATTGAGCTTATATTGCCTTGGGCAGCCGGTCTGTGTTTGTGTGAAGGCTGCCGGGTGTTGTGTTAGCCTTCCCCGTTTGCGATCTCTCCCTACCGTCCCACAACGATATTAGAGATAGCGAACCGTGCTATTCCTGCCCTCCCGAAGAGGTTGGATGATCCAAAATAAAATGAATCTGTCTTCAGAGTCGAATTCAACTTCTGCGACTTGATGGGCACGTGTGTATAGGACATTTTGGCTCAAATGCAGAGATTTGCTATTGCTCCCTCATAGTATGTTTTGTTTTGATGCTGTGGTCTCCCATCCAGGCCTGATATTGCAAGTGTTTCTCAAACTTGCTAACGTTTAAGATGTTTGGACTTCAAAGCCCAGTATTCCTCAGCTAGTGGGGAGTTCAATTGATGGGATTTTACCTACTATCCAATTGTTTGATGGGATTTTACCTACACTCTTATGACTAAGTGGTTCCTAAGTGTAAAGTAGCAGGTGATTGTTCCCCTCCCCTTGATTCATCTCTTCCATGCTTTTTAGATAAGCATAGATCAAAGAAGCTTGACTGCCCCACTTAGCACAATTTCCCCCCAAGTTTATGTTCTAGCCAAGGTGAACTAGGCACTGAATCCATCTGGTCTCATTGGGCTTTCAGCATCAGTCTAGAGCCTCTAGACCAAATTTGGCATTTTTAAGGCAAATGGACTTTAATTCCCAGAACATGCTGGGTTGCATATTTCTGAGAGTTGAAGTTCACATATCTTAAAGTTGCCAAGTTTGAAAAACACTGGTTTAGAAACAAAGAGAAAAACCTGGTGGCATGTTTGAAGACAGTCCAAATATTGCATTTCTTCTATTTTTAATCTGAAACGGTGGCACTGATGTCATCTAACTCAGGAATGAAATATCTGCAAACAACAAGTCTCAGAGATCACAAAAAACTCTGTGTTGGTGGGATCCAGACAAGGCCCGCTATCTTCTGAATCAGACAATGACATCAGGGTAAAGTGAAGTGGCTTGGCCATCTTATTTCCATGCCCATGAGCATTGATGACAAGCTTGGGGAAAGCAACATCTGGACTCTGCCTTCCAACCTTAAAAGATAGGGTTCAGCCAATAAAGTCTTTCAAGTTTGAAGAGGATAAAAGGAAGACTTGCTTGGTTCTTGGGAAAAGAATTTCTGTTCCTCAGAACTTACCGGACAACTCTCATAGTCATGATTTTTAAGGTGCTATTATAAAGTTTGTATGGGCATCTATCACATTCTAGCATTCTCCCTCTCTTTCAGAAACTGCAACTGATCTCCCAAAGAAGCCAGGTGCTGGGCCTTTATTTACAAGGCTGCCACATCCAAGTACAGGCAAGGCTCACATTGTAAAATATTACTTGCTTGATGCCATCTGATCGGTTTCTTTTTATTTTTATAGTAATAGTCTTGCCCTCTTCATGGTTACTATTATCCCTTTGTTAGCTGAAATTTTAAAAGCTGACATATTATGATATAGAAGGTAATTATACCAAATTATTGTTTGATTATTTACTAGTGGAATAGTATGGTTGATTTCCTCCTATTCCTATTTTGTCTTTTGTACATTTGCTAAATTTTCTTTTGCTTACCACTCATACATACTGAGATATTTTTCTGTAAAAATATTATTGTTTTCTCTTCAGTCAGATGAGCCTTGGAAAAATATTGCACAACAAAACCAGAATGTGATAGTGGTTTCTTTCTTAACAGGACAAGCTGCCCTTTATTTATTTGGTAGTGATGCATACCACATATTTGAAATGAAAGCTTTTCATGAAGAATACCGGTCATGGTTTATTGGTCAAGAAGTTCAATATGGTAAGTGGAAGGCTGAACAGGACATAGATCTGTCTCACCTAATGCTCCCTTAATGCTGGGGAATCTGGCTCTCTGGATGCATTGTCAATGATGAGAGATGCTGGGAGTTGTAGTTTAATGTAACATTCCTGGAATTCCATAGACTCTCCACTTTTGTTGCAAGTCCTTGAGTCGCAATCGCACTTCTTAAAAGCTATTCATATTATGATTGCTTATTTCTTCCTTCCCTCACAGAAGTAGAAATTGGGATGTTCCAACAAATTTGCATTTATTTCATTGAATCATCATGACTTGTATCAAGTGTTAGGATGATCTTTTCACAGTGGTTTGAAGGTGTCGCTATCCACTTCTGGATCTTTATGTCTGGCAGAGGAGGGGGAAAAAAGGTTTTTTGCTGTCACCTTTTCTCCCATGTCTTTATTACAGTTGGGTTTTGAGAAACCTTTGAGCTCAGAGAAGGGATTGCACCTTACATTTTTTAATGGTCCATTTTCCCCTGGCAGCACCTTGGAAAGAGATATTGGCTTTTTCTGACATCTCCTTTCTCTTGAGGCTAGACAGATAAGGTACAATTATGCTTTTTTTGTCACTCTACATTGGGCAAACTTAGACTAGGGTCTTTCTTAGGATGGTGGGGGGGAAATAAACCAAGTTATTCATCTATGGTTTCACTCAATTTTTTTTGAAGTCCAAGTGGAAAATTATTATGCCCAAATAGGCCAATTCTGCAGAAATGTTTAGCAGACCATACTTACCTGAATCACAACATCCAATCCATTTCTTCTCACTTTGATTCACATGAGATCTAGTTTTGCCTTGCAGGTAAAAATTTTAGAACCATAAGGGAAATACTAATACGGCAGTTATTTTAAGAAAAATGTAGATGTTTTAATGAAATTTTAGGAGGGTGTTATGGAGCACTTCAAATTTGATTTAAAAAAATAGCTTCAGAGCAGATTGAACAATGGTCATAAAACCTGCCTGCAACTCTTTAAACAGCTGCATCTTTTCCTGGTTTGCATAACACTCTTAGAAAGGTTTTAAAACTGTATTTGATGTAGCATATAGTCCCATTATTTTTATTCCCCTATATGCATATTGTCTTGTATGTCTGTGGGAAACAACAGATGTTTAGAATTTGAATATACAACATCTTTCCTCTTTGTAGTATATTCATCCTCTTAAAAACTTTATTTTAAAGTCTAAATTTAAATTGGCAAAGATAGATTGTAGGTGTTTGACTTTGCTGCTGAATCGTTTTAGTTTTTGTCCCTAACTTATGGAAGCTGTCCAGAATGTGTATTACAGTTCCTTTTAGAATGTTTATTTTTCCACCTTCAGATGGACGTCTGTTTTTTGCTACACCAATGGACCCCTTGTTTCTTGTGCTTTTCTACCTTATCAGAGCAGAGAAAGAGGTAGGCAACTAAAATGTTTCAGGAAAATGACATTACATTATATATCCCTTCCCCTCCCCCCCAAACAAATATCCATCATTTCTAAATGTTTCAAGAACTGAAATTCTGAAATTTCTGAAATTATAGTTAATGCTCTACTGCTTTCTTATTTATTGGAACATTTGGCTCGGCAATAAGATAGTCTTGTTTGGAAAAAGCATGTTTTAGTTGAGAAGTGTTTGAATCATTTTATTTTTTTTTAAAACTGATTGTTCCTCTGCCTCAACCTCAGCAGGGAAAGTTTCAGCCACTGGATCAGGTTTTAGTGGATGAAGAGTTTTCTTCCAGCATACACTTGCTACAGTGCACAAGTACTTCACAGTCAGTTCACCACATAGCTGAGCAAAAAGGTACAAAACAAGCAACAATTATTAATAATTATGTAGACCTGCAAACTTTAGCCACTACTTATGTTAGGCCACTTGACATAGCCAGCTGTGTTGGGGGGGGGTGTCTCACAAACCATCCTCACACGAGCACAGAAATGAGATAGAATAAATCTGGTGTCCTGTATGAATGCAAAGAGACCTTGTCCAAGATAAACTGCTGAGGTTGCCTATTTAGGGTTTAATCCAGACATTTGTCCCTTGAAGTGCTACTAGAGATAGTCCTCTTGGTCAGGCAGAGCCAATTCTCTCCTAATTCCCCTAATTTTAACTCATAACTCCCATCCCCTATGCTGTTGAGGAGGGGAGGAGGCCTTTAAGGATTACAGGTAGTCCTTGTTTAGCAACCACAATTGAGATCAGCAACTCAGTCATTATGCAAAGTAGTCACTAAGTAAAACTGACTGATCTTCCTTCAGCTTTTCTTTGCTTTACAAAAGGGATGTCAAACTGGTGCCGGCAGGCCACGCCCACCCCAGCTCCGCAAAGGCAAAAACGTTGCGATATATCACATGATGCGATCGAGTTTGACATCCTTGCTTTACAACCTTTGAAGGTTGTGAATGCAAGGATTGGTTGCAAAGTTACTATTTCATCACTGCCATAACTGCGAACCATCGCTAAATGCAGACTATCTATATAGGAATTAGGGGGGGTGTCATTCTCTCCCTCCCCCTCCCCAGTAGCACAGCTATTCTGAGGACATTGGGAATTGTAATGAAAGGCACTATTCACAATTGAAAAGAAAGGTATTTTAGATAATACTCAGATAAATTAACTAGACTGTGGTTTAGATTTAGTATTAGTTAATTGTGTGTGCGTGCACATTCAAAGTATATATTCATCACCTCCAAAATATTTGATAATGTTGACAACTTCTCCAAATACTGAAATAAATTTGCATTTTGTCTCAGTTCCATTAATGCACAGAGTAAATATAGTTTGGTTGTCTCTTTTTCTCTTTATTCTCAGAAATAGATGGTAAGAAATATTTTAGATACAGTGAAAAGAAAACACTGACATGGTTAAATAAAAAGGTATATTTTTCTCTATTATCCATTTTAATATCAAGTATAGCATTTCTTTCTTCAATGACAGATCTATTGCATAATACATTGTTTTGAACTATAAAGCATTCACTTTTTATCTGTAATATAGTATGATCAATTTAGTAATAGTCTGAAAAGGAGCAGACATGGGTCCTGTAACACAACTGTTATTTTAAAAAAAAATATTTTTTTTTTATAGTTTCAAGAAAGCAATTGCAGTAAAATGGCTGTTACTAGCATAATTCTGCTAGCTTTATTCTTCCTGCCATGGTATGATTACTGTGGAAGAAATTTTGTTACATTGCGGGGGGGATGGTTTAGATATTGCAACTTAACAGTGTGCATTAATCACTTACTAAAATGTGTTTATTTAATTGAGTTCTACAGCTGCCTATCTTATAGCAATGATTCTAATAGTGATACATAGTATGAATATAATTCTTCGTAGTCTTCTGCTGAACAACTTAAAATAGGAATATCTTACTCTGTTTTTAAAAAATCTCATTGCCTGAACAGATAGCATTTCGATAATGCTGAGTGTCTGTGCTTCCTATCCCTATGACAAAGAGGCACTGTTTTCTATGAAATATATGTAATAGATTTCAGTATGTGGCTTCAAACTTTGATTATGATGGTACTATTTTATGGCTTTTGCTAGGTTAACCAACTGGTGAAAGTATTAAAAGAAAATAGCATACCTGTGAGTGGAAAAGTACAGGCTGCTACATTTATCAGCAATAATCAGGCCAATAGTGGCACTGAAGGTAAGATAACTACATTTGTTGAAGAAAGGTATTTAAAGTAAAATATACCAGTTTGCCTTCATGGATTTTGATTTATGAAACTTACTCTGAGGTTTTACTTTCCTTTTTAAACATTGCCAGAAAGGGACCCTGGCAAAATCATTTGTGTCTGGGATGAGTAAGAGAAGAAAAAAATGAATACAATTGGCACATGAGGCTGTTAAATAAGATCGATGAATAACATGCAATATCTATTTCATTTCTTTTTCAGAGGATTATATTTGTTATGCTCATGGCTTAATATCAGAGTATATTCCCGAAGAGCTAAGTGCAACATTGGCTAATTTTTTAAGGTGAGAATTTAATTTTTTTAAAAACTAACTGCTTCAAACAAGAATTTTCCTGTCATGCTTCCATCACTAATTCTGGTTTGAAAAATGGACTTAAGTAGGGTAGTGGAGCCTTCCCTATTTCCCTGCCTTTCTTCCATACAGCTGCTTTTCTTGTCCCTTTTTCCAAGTTGGGAGTATACTGTTCAGTGAAACAAACTGGACTCCATAGAATGGTGGGGATATTCCTCAAAGCAGCAGAGACCTTTCTGTGACTAGATCTTGCTTTGCATCAGGTTTGTTTGTCTGATTTCTGAGGATCCCTGTCAGGCCCAAAACCCAGGAAAGGCACAAGGCGATTCTTCCAAGCAGAATTCTTTGTTGTTCTACACCTGTAGACAGAATCTTGCCAAACTGAAGCACTCTACTCTCTACATCAGGGGTGTCAAACTGCCGGCCCATGGGCCGGTTGCATCATGCGGAGGCCGCGCCCACCCTAGCTCTGACAATGCGAAAAAAGTCACGACACTTCACATCACGCGGCGAGTTTGACACCCGTGCTCTACATCAAGCATATTCTCCAAGAACCATTAGGAAGGAGCCTCTTTCACTCTCTTTCTCTCATACAATGTATCTGGACTGAGCTGCCTCTTATTCCTCTGGAATACACCCTTTCTCTTCTGGAAATTCTACATTCCATCCCAGTTCCAGAGGGAAGTTGTTTAGGAAAGAAGAGGCATCCCAGTTTTGTGTTTGTGTGTCTGTGTCTAACTCCATGTTTTGTTTTCTTTGCTATCTTTTAATCTTTGAGAGAAGGTTCACATGCTTGAAGGGTTCAGCACAGGACTGATGCAGTAAACCACCAGCGAAGACAAAATGGTTCTCAAATAGTGCTCTTAATATTTGTTTTCATTAAGATGAGTTAGTAAGTGTATAAAAACACATTTGCCCAGTTAGGTAGCTGACCATGGCTGATCTTGAAAAAGCTTAGTTCAGTCAAATCTAGTTAAAACTTCAGTGGAAAGTGGTCAGAAAATATCAGGGCTGGAATAGTGGGGAAAAAACGTCTTGGAAGTAGGCAATAGCAAATCACTTCTGTATTTCTGTACTGTTAAAAAAACATTAGGACATGTCCATAAAGTCACCAGGAGTTGAACTTGACTCAAAGGAAGCTTCATAGTCTCTAACGTTTTGTTTGTTAATGAATGCATTATAATACTGTAAATTAATTTCTGTGGAAAACTCACAACAGGCTTCATAATGACATAATTAGGTGAAGTAAATAGGCTGATGGAATCAGATAGCTCTAGAGTTTAACTTGACCTTTCTGGCTTCCAGACTCCCACAAGGTACAGATCTTCCCACAGAGCCAGCATCAAAGGTAAGGACTTCTTAAGAAAGTCTGCTTCTCAAAATGTACAACTCTGAGCCATTCAGTAGTGCTTGATTTCCAAATCCCATAAGCTCCATTTCTGTGGCCATTGGTCAGAAACTGTGGGAATCATAATCCAGCATATTTGAGAAAACCCTATAGTTTCTCCACACTTGGTTTAGATGTTGCTCACTGATTTTACAACTGGACTGAAAAAAAAATCCTTCCTATAAAAGAACTGCCTTGAATTCATTACTGAAGATAATTCTTGAAATATTTATTACCTTTGTTATAAAGAGAGTTTGCTTTTTCAAGCATATAAGTGACATCAATTTAGTTATTTAGCTGGCTCAGGAATTCTGGGAGTTGAAGTCCACGAGTCATAAAAGAGCCAAGGTTGACTACTCCTGCTTTAAACCGTGGGTGCAGTCTTACCCTGACATCTCACATGAGCTCATTATGGAAATGCTAAAGCTTCAGGAGAATTAAGCAAGAATAAAACATGAATCCTTTAAAAAAACTTTTTCTTGGGAAGGAGTAATTATTTAATTGGGAGAATTGTATCTCACAGGACTGAAGCTGATTCCTAAACTAATAGGAGTGTTCAAAAACTGAAAAATGTGTTGTTTTGAACTCAAGCCAAAATTGCATTCAGAAATTCAGCCCATCTATTTAAGTTTGGCTGAGGATTAGAAGAAACAAAAATCTGAAATAATTTAAATATTCTGTGATTGTGTGTAAACAAAATTGTATTGGATAGTTTGGCTATTGAAAACGGGATTCAGAATGTGCAAAAATCCAGACAACCACCAGATAGCATTAAAGAGACAGTTTCCAATTACAGCAGCTAAAATGTAATGGAACACCTGGAACAATGGTGTTTCTATCCATATGTGGAACAGAAGATCTGAAACATAGAATTCATGAACAAAGCAACTGAAAACCATGAAATTATTCATGGACAAACTGTTTTGCATGTTCTTCTGGCTACACTGATAAGTATTTTCAAGTGACAAAGTGGTACGCAGTCCCAAATTCCAATTGTGTCATTTCATGACTGTCTCATTTTGGGAGCTTTGACAACTGTGAGAAGCGTAGCAGCACTTTCAAAATTCACATCTCAGCTTTAGATTTACTAATTAATCAGCAAAGATTAGATCATACAGTGATACTTCATATTTCTCTACGGTGTATGTCTACGTTTATTCCATAAAGTCTGGACACTTTTGACTGTAAAGTTCACAAGCCCAACATGTGATTTATGGCACAAATCACTCTTTAACATTACAGAAAAGGAAACTGTCAGATGGTCCTGTGGAAGCTGAGGAAGATTATACTAAATTCAATACTGGTGATCTGAAAAACAAAAAGGTATGCATTTTTGTGTTTTCCTGCCTCATATTTTGTCTATAGTAAGATGGCCTATTAAAGGGGGGGAGGGGAGACAGCAGCTATTTAAGCAAGTGTGATCTATAAGATATCAATAGAATCCTGTATTTCAGAGTAGTTTTTTCTTAATTGTCAAAACAGCTAGATAAAATGTTAAGTAGAGCGAGGAGAGAAGGGAGAGAGAATTAAAAGTACTACTCTTTTTAAAGAGCTATTTTTAAAAAGATTTAAAAGCATTGGTTTCTAGAGATTTAGATTACTTTTCTACAGAATTCACAAAGCCATGATGTTTGCTTGATTTTGGCTCAGTGAGGTGTTTGATCACTGCCAGAGGGTAAATGTTGCCTTAGTATGATGTGCACAGTACTTTGCAATATTGGCATTAATATATTTGGTGTTTTTCCTAATTGGGCCAGGTTTTAGCTCTGCAAGCATCTTAAAAGGGTTATTTTTGGAAAATGCAGCTGAGTACAATGTTTCCCACAGAGATCAGTGGGGCTTGGAATATTCTTGTGATACCGATTTAGTATAAAACCAGGCTGTCACATAAAAGTACCAGTAGAGGACATGAAAAGTAGCGCAGAAACTGAAAACACTGGTTAGATTGCCCACTTAATCTGGTCAACTACTAAGCCAGTGAACTGGCTTATGATTAGGGGACTGGAGGCTAAAACATATAAGGAACGGTTGCTGGAATTGGGTATGTCTAGTTTAATGAAGAGAAGGATGAGGGGTGACATGATAGCAGTGTTCCAATATCTCGGGGGCTGCCACAAAGAAGAGGGAGTCAAGCTATTCTCCAAAGCACCTGAGGGCAGGACAAGAAGCAACAGAGGGAGAGAAGCAACCTAGAACTAAGGAGAAACTTCCTGACAGTTAGAACAATTAACCAGTGGAACAACCTGCCTCCAGAAGCGGTGAATGCTCCAACACTGGAAGTTTTTAAGAAGAGACTGGACAGCATTTGTTTGTAATAGTATAGGGTTTCCTACCTGAGCAGGGGGTTGCATTAGATGACCTCCAAGGTCCCTTCCAACTTCATTATTATTATTGTTAACTAAAGGTTGTAAAGAAGTGATTGACTCCTCACAAGGCAGATTTCCTATGCATGTGGCTGCTTTGATATGCACAATGGAGTTAGTGGAGTTAATTGGTGTTAGTAGCGTCTCATACATGTTGTCTGCTTTGGGTGAAATATCAGTGCAAATCTGTTTTTAAAAATTGTGTGGATTAGAACAGTATTTGGTTGGGAGGAATGAAAATAGTTTCATTCTTAGAGAAATACAATATGAACTTTGGCTAAGCATTGGCCAAAGATTTGGCTAACTAAAATCAGTGGAGACCATGGAGATTTCTTCTTGCTACCTTGCTCAGGTCTCATAGCCATCCAAGTCTATCTTTACTATTGTCTTGGTGAGGTTTTCCTCTGATAAGAATTTTAATTCAGTTTAGTCACCATAAGAGCTGAATAACAGTTTATAAATCAAGCAGAAACTCTTGTCTGGTTTTTATGTCGGTCTTCGTTTCATGATTATCAAAGTCATATCAACAATGTTAAAGATTTATGTACTGATCTGTTCAGGAGGTCACATGGTTTAGGAAGAACATGCTTGTACTTTTTTTCACAATGTAATCTGGAAAAGGGTGTTTTTACATGAATTTGTTTCTCAGATCATTTACTGATTTTTTTTTTATCTTAGTTGATTCTTTGGGATTGGCATGTTGTTTATAATGACTCTCTGAATAAAATGTGTGAGGGATTGTGTGCAGTTACCATTTATGAGTCCTGTTACGTGAAAAAAATTGAGTCTTAAACTTTGTGCTGACGTTTTACTTTGTTCTTACTTCCAGGCAAACAGTAAAATGTCAGCTTCACAAAAAGCTTTAGCGAAAGTTGACAAGAGTGGCATGAAAACAATGTCTTCTTTCTTCAGACCAAAAACTACAACACCAAAATGAACGGAGGAGGGTGCTGTTTGGTGTAGTAATTATCTTGGAAATGTTTTATGAAACTAGATCCTCCTTATAGCTTGCTTTCTTCTCCTATTTCCCCCTATTGTCAGAAGTAGAAATCTATGATACTGGTGTGAATATAATCAAAGTTAATTTTTTTATTTGTTTTAGGAAAATTAGGCTCAATTACCTGCTACAGATAGCAATCTGTCTTCATATCATTATTACTGAAAATTCACAGTACAATGCAAAGCAATGCATTCGTTTTTGAATAAATTATACGCACTTCTTGTTTTTTAAATTGTTGGTGATTTTTGGCTGAGGGAAATCTTACGTGTACATGTACGTCTTCTTTAATTTAAAAACTGGCTGAGTATTATTGTTGGCTGTTGATTTTTATTTTTCCATATTGGTGATCAGGGTGATCTGGGTCTTTGCTTATATATATCTTGAATGATGAATGATTTGGGGTATTTTTTCCAAACTGGGAAAGTTTTAAAGATAGTGCTTTAAGGAGAAGCTGAATTATTAATATTAAGCTTATCAGTACAGGCAGTCCTTGACTTATGACCAGTTGATAAAGGACCATTCAAAGTTACAATGGACTAAAAAAAAAATATTAACAACCCATCCTTGAAATGATGACCGCTGCATCACCCCTGTGGTTATGTGATCACATTTTGGGTGTTGGCAGCCAACTTGCATTTATGACTGGTTACAGTGTCCCAAAGTCATGTGATCAAATTTTGTGATGTTTTTTGACATTGTCCAACAAAAACGCCCATTGGTTAAACTGGATTCGGACTTTCGACCACGTGCTTCGCTTAATGACCACATTACTAGCTTAACAATGATGGTCAAAAGCAGTTGTAAAATCAAGTCTTTGTGGAGTTGGAGGGAGGGCATTCCCTTGTACTTTTTGGAATGAACCCCAAAGCGTAGTGTTGCCTTATTCAAACTAGGTTTTTTTTCCCCCACTGGGGAAGAGGGTTCCATGTTTTCATCCGGCAGGTAGGGATTGCTGTTGGGGGGACAGTATCTGACATATCAATTTCCAGAATGGAATTTCATCTTTATCTTTTTTGCTTCCTTTTAAATTTTATAAACAGTTCTATTTTTTTCATATTTTATTTATACACTACCAGAGTCTCTCTATGAGGGAGATGGGCGGTTTCAAAATTTGATGCATAAATAAACAATCAATAAAATGCAATTCCCTACCGTGGACATCAAAGGATAAATGATAAGCAGCACATAGATTTCCTCTCAGGAAATGTGAGGTGAAGTTAACTACTGTGATATCAAGTCATCCTTACAATCCCTAGTCCGGGAATAGAATTAGCCAAGGCTCAAGGCAAATTATGAGTCACTTACAGAAAGAGCCAAGAATGGTTTGTTTCATTTCTGTTTAATGACAAACAAGATATCTGTGGTGTGAATAAATGGCTTTAGACCAAAGAACGGGGGCTCTGTCCTGAAGGAGGGAGTTTCCAAAATCTTCCTACAAATATTTTCAAAATTTCCATTCTATCCCCAGAACTGGAAATTCAGTTTGCAATTTCTGAGGAGCGCCAAAGAGAACGACTTTTCTGTTCTCTGAAGTAGGTAAACAGTAAGACCAGATTTCCTTCCTCATCGTATTAATTACAATAGAGTATATAACTTCCCTCTCCCAACCACCACCACCATTGTTAAGTCCTCCCAGCAACAGAATAAGGTAATATTAGCAGACTCTTTGTATTGAGAGAAGCAGAAAGAGTGGTTTCTCCCATCTTCGCAGCTGCATGTATGCTCAAAGGTAAGAAAAATGAAGCGTCACATTATATAAACCACTTTTTAAAATATGTATTATCATAAAAAGTAAAAAAGAAAAACAAACAAAACAAAACATACATTCAACACTAGCAACAACAAAAAAGAAAAAAAATAGTGTACAAAAAAGGAGGACAAATTGATCAAATACAGTAAATTTAACATTTAATATGTAGGATCCACCCTGGCTGCTCAACCCCCCTCCCCCCAAAAAAACCCCAGTAAGTCTCCCCTTTTACAACTATATCCAGTGTGTTTTCACTTATTTGCAAGACCACCACATACAATAAAATGAACTGGATTTTGACTATATTTCCAGCACTTATTAGAAATCCCTTTATACATTTTTGCTAGTCTATCGGGGGTCCAGTACCAATTATATAAATCACTTTTTAAGTCTGAGTAAGGTGAGAAAATTACCAGAACTCGCAGAAAGTCCACAGTGTAATGGCAGAACTTTTCTAAAAGAGAATGCAAAGTGCTGAAGGAGTGTGGTTGTCGCCAAGATGTTTTGAAAGCAATGATTCTTTTTCCTCTTGTGATTGTTCTCCATGACAACTTTCAGCTTCTAATAGGTTATCGGAGGGGCAGAGGGAGAACAAAGGTGTGAGAAAAACAATTTGGAATATTCTCATTAAAGTTTGAGCTGTGGCCAGAACCAGTTTGTTAGCCATTCTATGGATCGCCCCCTGCTAATCCCTTGTCAGTTTTCATAGGTGAGAATTGCTATTTTCATAAACAATAATAGTAAAGTTCATGTAACTGCTTGACCAAGTTCAGTTCTTTCCTCTCAAACCTGCAAGTGTGTGTATCTAAACAAAAAAAGCAACTTACAAAACTCAAATATGTAAACAACCCAACGGTTATATCCATGTTATACTTTATGCCAATAGAAAAGAATGGTTCTCTCTGTTCCTTAATAATTGATTGTAGAATATAGGATCGTAAGAAGTAGGGAGTCCCCTGAAATTGGCGTGCTTTGTAACATAGAAATTCTTAGAAATAATTTTCAATTTTCTCATTATAACCATGATTTAAGTGCTGCTGGACGGCTTGTTTCTACTTTTCCACCAATATTTTGACAGTCCCCAATGAGGTGAGTTAGACTAAGAGAGGGGAGGTTCATTTAGATGCAGTAAATCCCCAGGTTCTAAATTTCCTCATTCCTAGATTAATGCTGCTACAGGTATAACGCTGGAAAAGACCACATGTTCTTTGTGATTCCTTCTCCAAACTATGGAACTATGATAAGCAGCAGCAGGCCTAAAATGGCTCCTGAGTAAATCAGACAGATGCACAGTGTAAAAATCATAGGGAATCTGATCTAAGTGTACCACCATGTGACCATCAATGCCTAACCCCCTCCCCCACCTGCATACACTGAGCATACTATACACGTTTTCATGAGATACTACTGAAGAATGCTACTGGGAATTCTGTCATCAAATCTGAGGGATTACTGTATCTAGTTGGTTCCAGAAATAAAGTTTTTAAATATGTAATAATTAGACATAGTATCTATAATAAATGGAGGCCTTCCAGCAAGTCAATTTTTGCCAATCACATCCCACTATAAGTCAACCTTGAGCCGGTGAGAATCAAACTCCTGGCGGTCAGCAGAATTAGTCTGCAATACAGCATTCTAACCACTGCGCCACCATGGATTAGCCCATATCTTTCTGCTATATATTTGTAATGACACTGAATGGTATCAGAAGCAAAAAGAATGGTTACCAGGGCAAGGAATAGAACAGGTTAAGGTAGATAAGAGACTTGACAGATTTTCTTCAAAACTAATCGTATTTGATTGCTGAGATGGAAACCTCTAGAGCAGGGCTTTTCAACCAGTGGTACGGGTACCACCTGTGGTACATTGGCACCTGGCAGGTGGTACGTGACCATCCTAGAAAAGTAGCGGGGGAGGGGAATGAGCTGAACCGGTGGCAGCACTGCACAAGCCTGAGCGAGAGATGGCTGGAGCTGCAGGGCTGTCAGGGCTCAGTGGAAGTACCAGGATCAGCACCAGGCTCCAGCTGGAGCTCAGCGCTGATCCTGGCACTTCTGCTGAGCCCAGAAGAAGCGCCAATCAGTTGGAATGTTGCAGCATCTCCAGGGTCTTGTGATTTACATTCAGATGCTTGGCAACTGATTCATATTGACACCTTGCTAGGCGACTGGTGGTACTTGGATATTGCCATATCCTAAAAGTGGTAAAATGGGTGAAAAGGTTGAAAAGCCCTGCTCTTGAGTACATACAGTACAATTCTGTCAGTGTACTGTAAATGGGCCTCCAATTTTCTGACATGCGATTGTAGAATTATGAGACGGGACTGACTTTTCAGAATATCAGTGGTAGTTGAGCCTCGGAATTACAGTAAAAGACATTGCTTGGGGGATATACAAATTTTTGCTAAATTGGTATCCTCCAACTATGGTGGGACTACTGCTGCAATATTCCCATTGATCAGTCTGGCAGTTGAAATTTAAAATCTCATTACAACAGGTTGAGGAAGACACTCATAGTAAGAACATCTCTGATGTATGTGTACGGGTAGTCCTCAACGTATGACCACAGTTGAGCCCAAAATTTCTGTTGCTAAGTGAGAAATTTGTTGAGTGAATTTTGTCCCATTTTACGACTTTTCTCACCACATTTGCTAAGTAAATCACTACAATTGTTAAATTAGTAACATGGCTGTTAAGTGAATCTGGCTTCTCCATTGACTTTGCTTGTCAGAAGGTTGTAAAAGGTGATCACATGACGCGAGGACAACGCAACCATCATAAATATGAGTCAATTGTCGAGCATCCAAATGTAGATCCACGGGACCATGAGGATAGAGTCATGTATGAAAAATGGCCATAAGTCACTTTTTTCAGTGCCATTGTAAATTGTAAGTTGTAAGTTGAGGACTGCCTGTATACACACACACAGGCACGTACACATGCACACATGTATGCAAGCACACACAACACATACACACATATTATATTACATACCATTGCTAGGAACATTCCTAGAAGTCTCTTCAAGCCGTCCCATTATTTCATCCTCAGTAGCACTGAGATTTTGTTTCAGGAAATAGGTTGACATTTTCCCTTTGCCTTTCACCTCTATGTTTCCCCTTTCTGCTATCTCAAACACTTGAGGAGGAAGTGCTCTGTGCAGGGCAAGAAACAACAAGAACAACATATAGAGTTCATGACTTACTGCTAACTGGCCATAGCTGGCTAGCACCGTACAAAGTTATAAGCCAACAAACCATATTTTGGCTTAGCACAATATGCAGAGCAGATTATGAGATTTAATCCTGGCACAGTCAAGTTCCTGTCTGATGGATTTGATATTTCATTGCAAGCCCTTACTTACTTGAATGTTGTGGAGCTGATATGGATTTTGTCTGGCAATCCATGACTTTCCATCCTGGAAGCTGTATTGACGGTATCACCAAATAAACAGTATCTGGGCATTTTCTCCCCAACTACACCAGCCAACACTGGTCCGGTGTGTATCCCAATTCTAATCTGTTGAGAGAAACACAATATGCAAGACACAGTGTAGAAGAGGTTCTTGTGGAAATATATTCCTTTAGTGGGTTCTGGAAGAAAACCAAATTATTCTTTTAACTCTTTTTGGGTGTGTGTGTTTCTTACCATTTCTCATGAAGAAGACGTCAGAGATCCATTTATATAAATAATCTTTCCCTTGCAATTGTCCCATCAGGGCCCTCATCTGGAACAGGGATTGATTTTGTGTTTTAAGATTTGTTACATATTGTTCATAATTTGGGGGCTTTATTAATGTTTTCTTTCTTTTTTATGTATCTCAGCCACCTTAGAAGGGGTTTATCATTAAAAACACCACAGAGATATTTCAAATAAATATTTTAAATAATATTGAGGAAATGAAAAGCTTGCCTTGCTTATATTTAGTGATTTTAGTTGGTTGAACAGAAGTTGTCTTGGCAGTTATTTATTGGGAGTAGTTTCTACTCAAATTTAGAAAAAATAAACTCAGCAGGCTCCTGATTTAAGAAATGCCTGTAGGAGGGAAGGGGAACTGAGGGATGAAAACAAACAAATCCAGAGACTTATTCCTTATATCAGGGGTCCCCAACCTATGGGCGTGGCCCAGTACCGGGCTATGGCCTTCTGGCCACTGGGCCGTGGGACAGGCTGGCTAGTGCGCGCATTCACCCAACCTGTGCTAGGGCTGCTGCCACGCAAACGGGGTGCTGTACAGTGAAAACAGGACACCCTGTGGCAAAAATGGGGCACCACGCAGCAAAAGCGGGGTACTGCACAGCAAAAATGGGGCGCCACACAGCAAAAATGGGGTGGCACTAGCACCCACGTGGCAAAAATTGGGCGGTGCTAGTGAGCGTCATGTGGGTGCTAGCACCGCCCCGTTTGCGTCACGTCTACTCAGTTGGTGTGTGTGCGCGCATAAAATGCTTCCCCCTCCTTTTCCCTCTGGCCCACCAACCAAGAAAGGTTGGAGAACTCTGTCTTATATGATACGTCAACATTTAGCAGATAGAGTAGCCATATAAAAGAAGACCATTTCAGGAAAGGAAGAAGAAAACAATTGGTGCCTGCTATGATCATTCTCTCTTCTCTCTGCTGCATGTGAGATGGCTTGATCTTTTTCTTTTGTTTAAGTCTTAAAACTATGAATTACCTGTATAGGTCTAGTGGTAATAGGGTTCATAACTTCTCTTGCAGCAATTCTCATGCCAAGGGCAAAATTAGCCACCCTTTCAGCATGACTGGCAACTGGGACTGGAACTCCTCCTACAACCATGTAGGCATCACCAATGGTTTCCACCTATAAAGCAAGATGCATAGTGAAGTACGCATGGACACCCACCAACCATTTGCCTAGGCTGGCATGCTGGTGCCCGCCAGATGTTTGTATTGCAACTCTTACATTCCACTGCTAGTTGGAGCTAATGGGAACTAAACTTCCAAAAGTTCTGTAAATGAACATAGCAATCATATCTCCTTATTCATTTATTTTATTTAATAAATGTATTTGCTGCCTATGTCACCGTGGGGATAATCTAGGCAGATTACTCCTATTTCTTTCATTTTACTTGGGGAATCGTTCATTTTACTTACTACAATGCTTTCTTTTTTTAAAAAAAAATCTTCTATTTATTAATAATTTCTAAAAGAAAAAAGGACAAATGAACAGGTGAAAGAAAAGAAAACATGGGGAAAATTGATGGAGAAATATAATATTCAGTAAGTGGATTATTGAGATTGTAGTTAGTGCTCAATATATTGTTGATGAGAAATTAACTATAAAAACTCAAGTACATTAAAAATATGAGAAAGGATTTGAGTTTCTGAAATGTCAAAATGCTGACTGATGCAGCTAGACAGGTATATTTCATTTGCCACTAAGCAAACAGTGGTTGAGACATCGGATTGCCCTGGCTAATCAATAAAAATACATTATATATAGTAGTTATCCATGTCTTTCCCAATCTTATACTTTCCATTCACATGTGATTGCAATAACATTAATAGCAGTAGCAATAGCCCTTAGACTTATACACTGCCCCATAGTACTTTATAGCACCATCTAATCAGTTTACAGAGTCAGCAAATTGCCCCCAGAATCTGGGTCCTCATTTTACCAACCCTGGAAGGATGGAAGGCTGAGTCAAATTTGAGCTGGTCAGGATCGAATTCCAGGCTGTGGGCAGAGTTTGCCTGCAATACTCCATTCTAACCACTGAGCCACCACGGCTCTTTTAAATTAAAAAACTGTTGCCAACATTTGTTAAAATCAACTAATTCAATTCAAACCAAAAATATCTCATTAAACAGCTAGTCTGGCCAATTGCTGGAAATTCTGGGAGTTCCAATCCAAATGTATTTGGGTGGTACCAGGTTGGGGATGGCTGTGAGAGCAGATCAATCTCTTTGCAGGAAGGGAAAAGTGGAGGGAATGGTTGCAAGCCAGAAAATTGCTAAATTATACCAAGCAATGTCTAGTCTTGAAGTTGGTGTAGGAAGCTTGTGGTTTTCAGGATTCATTCTCCCTTCTTGCTGCCAATCTAAAATTATCCATCCATTCATCATATGCCCTTGGGCTGCAAAAGACAGCAGCAAATGTTATAAACATCAGCCACACTTACTTTATAAACTCCATGGATGCTAGTCAGTCGATCAAACTTGGAATACATTAAATTAAGCATGTTCACGATCTGAATAGGTTCACAGACAGAACAGATGTTTGTGAAAGTCACGACATCACTGAAAAGTATTGTGCAGCAGCCAAAATCTCCTGGGGAATAAACAAAAAAAGAATAGTCAATTTTCAGAAGCAACAGCTTCTCTGTTTTTGGTTTTTAATATGGCAAGAATAAAATACTCAATCAAAAAGTCCAACAATGGTTAATCGAAAATGATCTTTAACTATTGTTGCCACTTGCCTGAATCCTACTAAAAGCTGGAAAAAAAATCGCAGCATATGTGACCTCTCAATCATTAATATATTGTAAAGGTGTGCATATTGATGGATTGACCCCAGAGGTTTAGATGCTAGGCTTTATTGAAATAAGTTGATTGACAAAGAAACAAATTCTTGTGTCATTTCAGAACACACGAGTCTGAAAGCCTTTCCTTTACACCTTCTAAAATAAGGTGACCAACCATCCTCCTTTAGGGAGGACAGTCCTCCTTTTGTAAGTTCTGTCCTCCCTCGAAAAGTGTCCTCCTACATGTCCTCCATTTCAATATTTGAAGACTAATCTGCAGGACTTTTTTTTTTTCATAGAACGCTCAGAATGGTGTTCCGGCACCTTTTTTTGATGTTCTTTTTTCAACTTTTGCATGAGCTGTGCTACTCCCCCTATTGGCTTTCGAAAGCCAATAGGAATTGCTGCTGAGCGCGGCTGGCAAATTTTGCACATGCAAGTTGTCTGCAGCGAAGGCGAATTGGCAGGAACTTTGCACCCCTCCCTGCTACCCAACTACACCATCTCCTAATTAGTCCCGAAGATACCTGGAGGAGACTGGAGCGGCAACGCCACAGTAAGTTTCTCTTGATCTTCGGCCCTACTAGGGCAATAATGGATGCGGGCGTAAGAGGCAGGGGAGGCGGGGCTGCTGCGGGCGGGGGTGTGACGTGGTGGCGGCCGGCTGCCCCATGCTGTGGGAGCCGCGGGGCCCGCTCTACACGGGGCTGCACAGGGGCGGCGGTGGTGCTGGCGGGGCGGCTGCAGGTGGGGTATGTCGACGGTGGGTTGCCCCCCCGGGGCCGGAGCCGGCGCAGCTGGTGCTTTCGGAGCCGCGGGGCCCACTCTGCATTTATCATATTATAGTGTATTCTGTATTATTGTTGCAATGAATAAAATGTTTCTTTTATGTACGATATTTTTTTTCTTCAATTTGTGTCCTCCTTTTCATTGTAAAAAAGTTGGTCACCTTATCTAAAATCTAGTTTACAACAAAGTTTAGAAACACACACAATTGGTCTAATAATGTAAGTAATAGCATGTAAATCCCTAGACAACAGATGAATGATCTTGAAAAAAGTCATGTTTGTATGTCCACCCTTTTGAAGCAACAAGGTGTATGTCAAACCAATGGCTATTATCATTTTTGTTAAAATTATGGAGACTGCCCATAGTGTAGTTTTGTACTTATCTGTAAAGTAAACATTGTGGAAAATACCTGTGTGCTAAATATATGTCCTGTTTTTACTTGGTTCCCAGGAAACCAGATCTCTATGCAAACCAAGTCCAAGCACACAAAATCTTAGCTTAGAAGGGAGTGTTTCCAGATATTCAGTTGAAGTCCTTACCCTTCCAGGACATGCCATTTTCTATTTGATAATCAAAGATAATAAAATGGCCATACCTGCTTCGACTTTTTTGCCTTCCTTCAGCTGATTAGCCACATGTTTTGGTAACATGGCATAGAGTAAAGTTTCCGATTTCTTCTTTTCTATCTCTAGGTTCTTAGAGAGAATCCTAAGCTCTTCCTTTTTTCTCTCTAGTTGGTTGGATAGTTCTATCTCTGCCAGCCGCTGCTGGTTGAAGAGGATGAGGTCTCTTGTTGGGTCATGCTGGGCGATGTCAGAAAGGTGCATTTCTTGTTCTTCTAACTCATCTAAACTGCGGAGCTTTGGTGAGCACAAGTAAATCATGCTGTGAATGCAGTCCATCCAAATCATTTGTCCTTTTCCAAATAAACACATTATACAATGCTTTCCATTAGGCTTAACCTATGAATTATCTGTATCTTATCTAGATAACTGTCAGTAAACTGAATGTGAAGATTATAAATTCTGTGGGCCTAGTGTCTAGATTTCACAGGTTTTGCAAATGCTTCAATACCCTCTTTTATTTGGGGTTTAGAATTTAGGATTACTGTATGCTAATTTTATTCCTCCTTCTATTTTTCTTAAATTTCAAAAGTTCACAGAAAATTTGTACCTCTGAGCTTCAGCGCAGTCCGTTTCTTCACTGACTTGGACATAATTTCTCTCCTTATCTTGAGAACAAACTGGCTGTTGATAAACTTTTTTATGCTGGAAATAGTGAATGTGACTTGTGGATGAATAATAGAAAAATACTCATCTAATCTGGTTCCACTTATTTGCAATCCGGGTACAAATTTCTGAATATTTACACCGGCCTGTTTGATTTTCAGCTGAGGACAGAATTAAAAAGTAATTTCAATAACTAAAAAAAGACTTTTTAAACCTTCTTCAGAAACAATGGGTAACAAAACATTACCGGAAAATTAAAGTGGAGCCATTTGAAACATATTTTTCATATCACTGTAAAACTGGGTTTAAGACTGGATTCTGTGAGGGCCCACACAACAGTCAGTAACTTCCCACTTGCACACAATCTCAGCTTCCTTTTTAATGGTTGTAGGCATCTTCTATAATGCTGGTATATGATTAGCATACCAGTGAAAATAACTATATGAGTTCTCAGTTTTTTGATGAAAGGAAATGGTAAATAAAGTAATGCATTAAGCCTTTAATTCTTACAATATCTATTTTATCTATTTTTTTTAAAAAAAACCTTGCTCCCAAACAGTGCCTCTAGTAACATCTCAATATCATTGTCTCACACCTTGCAAGTTATGATAGCCATTTTTTCCAAGCCTAATCATCACCTGCATGACTGCCCTGCCTTGACTTTACATATTTTTACTAATTTTAATAATTTATGTACTGTTGCAGCAAGTGTTGGTCTAATAGAAACGACTAAGCATGCCCACACCAGCCCACCCTCTAGCTCAATGGTGGCGAATCTATGGCACGGGTGCCAGAGGCGGCATTCAGAGCCCTCTCTGTGGGCACGCGTACCATCGCCCCAGCCCCGCCTCCTCCCATGGCCCCCTCCTCACCAGCAGCCCCCCCCGAGAGTCACCCTCGAGCATGGCCCATGTGGACCAGTGCAGCCAAGGACATGGTAGCCGGGCAGCAGTGACATGACACCTCCCTTGCTCTCTATTGCGCGCAGTTGATGCTGTGGGGTGCAGGTGGAAGGCGTGGCTGCCATAGCACTGCTGGGCCGCCTGGGTGATCTGCGGCAGACCATAGACGCGGTGGATGACCCTGTGGGTGGGGGCGGAGCTGGGGCAGAGTGGGCAGGGGTAGGGGGCGGAGCAAGGGTGGGCAGGGGTGGTGGGGAGGGGCCGGTTTTTGGGCACTCGGTCTCTAAAAGGTTCGCCATTACTGCTCTAGCTGAATGGTTAAGTCCAAAGAATCCATCCCAAAGTTTCCTTACTGTTTCATCAAACACGAGGTGGAAAGGAAATGCGTGGCAGAAGGTTCTCTTGTCAAGCCAAAGCCGCTCGGGGAACAATGGCTCAAAGGTATGTAGAAGGTTTCCTGTAGAAAAGAAACATTTTTTTTCCTGGAGATTGCTGCCTTCTCCCACCTGATCCCCCAGTCCCCAGCCAGCACGACTAACAGAAGACATCCGTTTGGGAAGGTCTTGCGGACAATTTCTGGATTAATTTCCACTTTATATTTGCTTATCTTTCACTTCAGTGATCAATTGAAATAATGCTATCATTTTGTCAAAGAACTGCACTGAGGTCGGTGTGGTGCAAGATCTCTGTTTTTACAAAATGGAGCACCAGTGGCTCTCCCTTTCGCATGTAAAGTTAATTCCCTGAATTAGTATTTTTCTCAACCATTCAAACAGAATTTCCTTAATTATCCCTCCAAATTTGATAAATTTCACTTGAAATGGACTGGCATCTGTAGTTCCTATGATTCTATTGAGAGCAAAGGTAGCCTCCCTTTACTTCACGTGTCTCCAACTCCCGGGCCACGGCCGACTACCAGGCCTCGGCCTGTTCGGAACCAGGCTATGTGAATGGTGAGTGAGTGCGCTTGTGTATGCAGCTCCACTTGCACAACCGGCGAGTGCTCGCACTTGTACACGAAGCTCCATTTGTGAAAGCAGTGGGTGCACACACCTGTCACTCCTACAAAACCATCCCCTCTCCCCTCCTCCCCACCTGGCTACCAAGCCAAAAGGTTGGGGACGGCTGCTTTACTTGGATCGTTGTTATTTTGGTTACATGGAAGAAGACAAAAGCTAGCCTACATAAATTGGAGCTTGACCTTGAATCGGCTGAGTTTTCTGCAGAAATGAACTGCATGATTTTGGACAGCTTTAAAAATGGAATAAAAGGTTTTTTTTTTTAAAAGAAACATGACATTCCTGAGTATTCAGATTCCCAAGTATTTAAAATCACACGACAGACTTGACAAGTGTGCTAGATAGGCTAGCCCTTTGTATGACATAAAAACATCATCTTTTACTACTGTCAATTCTATGGAGACATTTATTTACTGATTTATTGAATTTATTTGCCACCCATCTCATAGTCAGTGGTCAAGTCTGGGTGGCTTCCAGCATTAAAATCTTAAAACCTTAACACACAAATATCTTTTAAAGAATAAAAATAGAACTCCCAATCAAGATAAAATTATTGTCACAAGACAGAGAAGGAGGGATCCGGATGCCCAGGAGGCAGGGGTAGGGGGGATTACCTCTTAATTCATCACTCACCTCCACTGTGATGCTCCCCCATTGGGTACCCAAACCATCTGGCAGAGCCAGGTCTCCGGGCCCTTACAGAAGGTCAGAAGGATGGAAGCCAAGATGTTCCAAAGGGCAGGAGCCAGGGCAGAGAAGGCCCTTCTCCTGGACCATCCCAGCCGTAATTTGTTGCTACATAGAGCAATTATAAACGGTACCATAAAACTGAGGATGCATTCTATCGAAAACTATGCAACTCTTGTCTTGTTAATCAGCCACATCCTCTCATCTGATCTTTTTCTGTAATACTGCACATATTCAGCAAACTCAAGACTTTTGCTTGTATTCTTGAGATCCAGATTTCATCCATCACTTATTTACTAACTTACCTGCCTTAGAATTAACCGCAGGTCTCAAAACATCACAGTAAACCTTCCGCTCAGCAGTTTTTTCCTTTTCTTTTTGAAAAACCGCATCCTGTTGTTGAAAAGAAAATGATATATTAAATCATCTCCAAAAGAGTTTTCCTATGATTTGTGAACACAGCCCATAATTTAGAAATGTCCCTATTTCTTCTGCTCTGTATCAGCTCCTCTGCTCTTTCTATAGAATGAAACATCATCACCTCTTTGTCCTTCTGAGACCCATCTTCACATGCAGAAATTGCTTGTTTCTCGATGTTGGGCTTCACTGTCCCATTTGTCTGTAAAATAAAAAACACCACATGCTCCTTCTTCCCAGTGCGCTCCTCTTCTACATTTTGTTCAAGGATCTCCAGGGACACTTCACAATCAAAGAAATCTCTGGCTACTGCTTCAATAATTCCTATGTAAGAAAAAAAATTAACAACCTATTTTAGGGCAATATGTGAAACCCTTCCAAAGTGGCTCAGCTCTTAAGAAACTTCATGAAAGTTTCTTATCCCTTTCTCTCAATAACAGCCACATAGCTTTTAAAAGCTTTTCAGGTTTAGAGCAATTTTCTCCCCCATCACTGTTTTTCCAAAGTTCTTCGTTGCTCAAGAAAATTATTCAAACCTCTTAACAAGCTTCGCAGTTAAGTCCAAAAACATGAGAAAGAAATGGGAATCTTTCTTAGGATTCAGGGAGGATTTCTAGCAGGATGAGATAGAATTTAACAAACTGGAAACCCAGCATATAATAATAGTTTTAATTATAACACACACACACAAACAAACTAAACATTCTAGGGCAGACATGTCAAACTCACGATGTCACATGACGTTGTGCAATTTATCGGGACTGTTTTGCCATTGCCGGCAATGGAGTGGGAGTGGCTTCCATGTGACACGTCGGGTCCATGGGCTGGCAGTTTGACACCCCTGTTCTAGAGCTTTTTTCTTAGACCTAGTACTAAGGTTGCTGATCAAACAACTGGTTGCAGGTGACTTAATCTGATTTCAGCTTTGCTCTGTAAATATCTGAACATCCCACTCTCCATCTGCCTTCCCCCCCCCCCCCNCCTCTAAAAAGTATCTATTGGAATGAATAATTATGAATGATCACATTTGCACCAAATTATATTCTAAAACATTTTAAAAAATCGATGGCACAAATAGGGGGCCCTTTATGCAAGGGCATAAGACTTGGAATAGAGGGGAAGGGTGGAACAGCTATGTCAAGGTCACAGGGGTTATTGAGCTAAGTAAAGAAATCCCATCAAACCCACCCACCCTGGCCCAAGTAGTCAATTCCAATGCTCAGTATACCTATGGAAAGGTCGTATAATATACATTCCATTGTGGAAATGGTGCCTTGGTACCTGGGACAATGTGACACAAGCCTTTTCTGTCTGAATAATAGTGGAGGAGCATTATCCCATCTTTCCTTTCCACTCGAAATGATGGTGCATTCATTTTCTAGGGAAGGACAAAAATCTGTTTCATTTTCTTCCAAAACTCCTTAGAGCCTATTCTAATACCCACCCGCATTAAAAATTCAATTTTATCTTTGCTGCACAATTTTCTTTCCATTCAATATATAATCCAAAGGCCAACGTAGAGGAATAGCAAAAGAAGGAATGCAAATTGCAGAATGACAAAGGCATGGGGGATGATTTTCTGTTGGTGAATAAGAACTTGACAATTTATATCTGAGATTTGTTCATAGTACTGGAAACATTGGAGGATGTCTCATGTTTCAGTAACAGAATCAAACTCTGATTCATAACTGTTTGGACCTGTTCGTGTTATATGCAATTTTATTCCAATTTTCTTTTCACAATGAGTTGTACACAAAAAGCTCTCTCCTTCTGTTCATTTTCTCATACTTTTTCTTAAATACGCCCACTGCTGAGGCATATTAGTGCCTGTAAAAATTATTTGTCACAGTTGAGAATGACTATGACATGAACTGAAAGGTAATTAATTTCTATTTTAAAATAATTCAGTGGCAGAAAGAAACATTTTTCATGTAAATGACCCTTCTATCCCTTGGCTACAATTGCTTCATTTCAGTATTAATGCAAGACGTTTACAATTATAATGAAAACAGTAGCTCAGCCTTCCTCTGATTATAATTCCCCAAATTCCTGGAAAACATGCATGGCCCACTGGGAATTCAAAGTGTTTTAGTCTAGGCATCTATTATATTTCATGTCCTACAGGTAGCTCTATGAAGGCAGAGTAAGCTTATTGCAATAAGAAAGAGGATAGGTTACAAAATTTTGGAAAATAGAAATGTGTATCTTTTCAGTAAGTTTCTTATAGCAGGACCAACCTGTCACCTTTGAACTTTTAAATGAGTTTTGGTTTAATGGGGAAGATGCTACTCACTTGTTTTTCTGTTCTTGTTCTACAATAGTTTGAAACTGTCTATTCTGTCACACCAAAATACAAAAAACAGGTACCTGATAGGACAAAGCAAGGTAGCTATGTAAGGAATCCAGATTCTCAATAAACTCCATCAAATTTCCTCCTAGTGTCCGTAACATTTTATCATATCCTGATGTTTTGCAGAAATTAAAAAAATATTGCCCAAAAAGCTTCAGCACTGCCTCCTCTGGCATTTCTGCATGGGGAAAAAAAAAAGCAGATTCTAGAATACTGGCATGTATATAATGGCACAGCAGAAAGTATGTGCCTTTTCTCATGAACCTGCTTTGCTTTCTCTTTCCATGATACCTTCCTTGGTGATACCACAACTTCAAGACTTCATTCAGTTCCTCCATCCAGGAATAAAATCTGCAACACAAGTGCCTGACCAGCCTAAGAAGAGATTCACATTTACAATTTGATTCAAGGGCTCTTAAGAGTTGACTAAGGACTTTTCTTTTTTAAGCCTTATTATTCTTGGCTCTTTTATGACTTGTGGACTTCAACTCCCAGAATTCCTGAGCCAGCATCTAGTCTGATAATGGATCCAAACTGAGTTAGAATCTCCAGCAACTGTTAACTTGATTCAAAGAGAGAAGACACATAATGTAAAAAGTCTATCTGTTCAGCAAAATATATGTGCATACGTGCACAATGTCCATTGATTCTTGAAATTATTTCAGAGATTCAATTTGATAAAATCATCTTTGAATTTAATAGTGGCATTGAAACTTTACATAACCTGGTAGGCAGCTCTATTAAGACAATTGAGATGGCACAGCTGGGCACAAAACAAAAAAATAATAATCCAGGAACTTTTCATGTGTTAATCGACATAACAAACAAATATTGCAATCAGTAAACCAAGTGCAACCCATAGTTCCAAATTGCAAGATAGTACTTGAAAACAAATCATAGTTTATCTGCCAGTCCTTTTCCTATATGTTACTATGATGAAAAGGAAGAAATTTAGTGTAATATGAGAGCAGCACAGACTGCAATAATTTAAGCTCCTTTAAATTAATTTGTTTAATAGTATTGAACTCAGACAATTAATTTTGTGGAAACAAAGGACTGAACTGCAGGACTCTTGAGGTTTAAAACGATGCCATGATGGAACAGAAATATACTGTAGGAAAAAATTCAACTCAAAATGAATCAAATTAAACAGAAGAGAAAATATTTTAAAATGTAATTAAAATATAAAATGAAAAAGGATTTTTAAAAAATGAAAATAATTACTAAAACCTGTAAGAAAGGAAATAAATATCTTTGTTATAGTCAATGACCAGAACTATATGCAATTATATAAGGTAATTAGAATAAAACGAATTAAACTGTAGAAGTAAAATAAGGCATTACGTGAAATCTAAAAGACACACAACTAATTTTCTAGGTTGTTAGAGCTGTTAGACAAATGATTACAAATGTGTTAAAATACAAAATAAAGCAGTGTTAAAATACTTTAATTCTAATTCAATCGTTATTACAGTTTTAAGAGATAATTGTAGGGAGATGTGCAAGAGTAGATAAGTATAAATTTATCTGGGATCACTGACTACAGCGTTGCTTAACATTATATAGCCTTAAAATGATGATAGCTTCAGAATTCTTCCTACCACATCCATAAGCGGGAATAACACTATTTCTTGGCAAACAGTAAATTAAAACTTGTAATTATCTCAGTACTTAGCATGTTGCAGGCTTCTTGGACCAACTTCACAGTCAAAGAATCATCATACACTGTATATGTCATAAAAGTGTCTTCAGTTCCAACCTGGGCTCTGTGACAATACCAAAGAAAAGATCTAATATAAAATGAATATGGAACACAATTTGCCACCTGGTTTGTCCTATTTGGCTAAAGCAAAACATTTTACAGATATTTAGAGTGCAAGATTTAATTGACTCCAAATAGTTTACTCAATTAACTGGGTAGAGATGTCTGAAAGCCATTCTTTTTTAAAGTTAAACCCCCTTAGCCAAAAGCAGTGTTATGGCTTGCTACGTTTTGGAATCTAGTGGGGCAATTACAAAGTCAGCTTATACATTAACATCAAAGAGACTTGTAGCAATACATAATCAGGGCTTTTTTTCTCATAGAACGCCCAGAACGGAGTTCCGGCACCTTTTTTGGATGGAACCTTGTAGGGTAGGCAAGGCGGGTTGTATGACAAGTGTGAGTTCCGGCACCTTTTTTTTTTTTTTTTAGAAAAAAAGCACTGTACATAATAAATGGGTTGTGGCAGAAATGAATGTGGATTATATCCTGCTCTTAACCTGAAGCACAGACTCTTGTCCTAAATGCACCCAACCCATCCTCTGGAATACAGGTATCTCCTTGGTTCCATGTTCTTGCTTTACTAGTGATAAGGCTGTGGGGGTATAAATATTTACTTGAGCTTTTCCCATGTTTCTTCACCAAATTTCTCTACCAGGAGGGACTTCAGGCAGGAGTTAATAAACCCATACTAGAGAGAGAGAAAAAGGAAGGGGCAGAGAAATTCTCATGAATGTCCTGTATAAACATAACATTGCATATGCATACGTTCCACCAAGCTGTGTTATTTTATGTGGAGTACTAATATTATGTGAGAAGGAGCTTCTTTCTGGCCATCCCCCCCCCCAATTACTTAATTTGATAAATTATCCTGCTATCCTTGCAGCCATATGCCATTACCCAAAGAGAAGACTTGGAAAGAAGACTTACCATGACACGGTTATGTCACACTAGGTAGGACTGTTCTTCTTGGTGCAGGTGACTTATTCCTTATAAAAGCTTGAGGACCCAGTATTTAAATATCGGGTGAACGTAGATAGGAGGGTCCATAGGGAAGGCTGTGTTGACTTCTGCCTGTTAAATTTCAGTAGAGACTTTGAATGGCCATGGTTGGGGAAACTGAGCGAATCGAATTCCCACGAGTATTGACGCATATTTTGAAATCAAAATATGTTTACTTGTTTAGCTTTGCTGTTCTTGTTACGATAATTCAGCACAGAAATCATGGAACATTTCTTAATAACCAGATTTCCAGAAAACATTGCAGACTACAGGAACCATTTGTGCTTCAGTATGAGATGCAGACAGCACAGAGTCATCCCCAACAGCCTGCGCCTGTCTTCAACAGTGAAGGGTCACAGGGCAGAACACATCCTGCAGCCTAGAATGCTCTACGCACATTTGTACTACTCAGGTGACTTTGAGGACACAGGTAAACCTTCAAATGGCTTCAATGAATCTCTAAAAGAATGCAAATGACCAGCTATCTACAAGGACTATAATATCCTTCCATTCCCCACCATCCAGTCAGAGCTGAAGAAGCTTCTTGGATGAGAAGCAAAATGTCTTCAAAGAAAAACAAGGAAATCCAGTTGCCTCCTAAAAAAGCACCTTTGGAACAACCATGACCCAAATGAGTGAGAACCTCCATAGACATTTGTTAATAACAGAGTGAAATTGTGCAAGACATATTAATGGATAAAATGTTGTGTCTGCTGTTGTAAAATCAGCATGCACATTTTAACCTTCTTCAGAGTCAACTTAAGCTTTCCTTTCTGCTCATTCACCCTGGTGGTCTTCCTCTCGGGCCCCCTATAGTTCAGTCCCAGAGAGTGTGCTGCAGCAAAGAACAACATAGTTCTTCACACTGAAGCCATCTGGACTGGTATTTTAGTGGTGTGGCATTCTTCATCATAACTGGGGGACACAGCTTGGGGACACAACACAGTCATAATTCTGACCTGCCAATGATGATCTGATGATCTGACCTGCCAATCCTATTTTTCCCCCCTCTGTCAATCTTTTTCCTTTGTCTTTTCCTACCTTTCCTTGTGTGTTCTCTTTCAGAAAATGGCAAGCTGAAAGAACCATTTTATTTACTGCCTCTTTTCCATATCAAAACAATGGATGGAAACTACTCAAGGGGAGAAGCAACCTGGAATTAAGGAGAAACTTTCTAACAGTGAGGACAATTAACCAGTGGAACAGCTTGCCTTCAGAAGTTGTGGGTGCTTCATCATTGGGCGTTTTCAAGAAGAGACTGGACAGCCACTTGTCTGAAATGGTATACGGTCTCCTGATTGAGCAGGGAGCTGGACTAGAAGACCTCTAGGGTCCCTTCCAGCTCTATTCTGTTCTAGAGATCTCAGTAAATTCTAGGGCACGCCTTCAAAACTACCATCAGATTTCCTATCTTTTCAGGCATTCACTGCCCCAGGCTTTGAGAGAAGTAATAATAATAATAATAATAATAATAATAATAATAATAATAATAATAATAATAATAATAATAATAATAATAATGATGATGATGATGATGATGATGATGATGATGATGATGATGATGATGATGATGATGATAAAGTTGGAAGGGACCTTGGAGGTCATCTAGTCCAACTCCTTGCTCAGGCAGGAAACCCTATACCATTTCAGACAAATGGCTGTCCAGTTTCTTCTTAAAAACTTCCAGTGTTAGCGCATTCACCGCTTCTGGAGGCAGGTTGTTCCACTGGTTAATTGTTCTAACTGTCAGGAAGTTTCTCCTTAGTTCTAGGTTGCTTCTCTCTTTGGTTAGTTTCCATCCATTGCTTCTTGTCCTGCCTTCAGGCGCTTTGGAGAATAGCCTGACTTCCTCTTCTTTGTGGCAGCCCCTGAGATATTGGAACACTGCTATCATGTCCCCCCTCGTCCTTCTCTTCGTTAAACTAGACATACCCAATTCCAGCAACCGTTCCTTATATGTTTTAGCCTCCAGTCCCCTAATCATCTTTGTTGCTCTTCTCTGTACTCTTTCTAGAGTCTCAACATCTTTTTTACATCGTGGTGACCAAAACTGGATGCAGTATTCCAAGTGTGGCCTTACCAAGGCATTGTAAAGTGGTATTAAGACTTCACGTGATCTTGATTCTATCCCTCTGTTAATGCAGCCCAGCACTGTGTTGGCTTTTTTGGCAGCTGCAGCATACTGCTGGCTCATATTTAAGTGATTGTCCACTAGGACTCCGAGATCCCTCTCACAGTTACTACTATTGAGCAAGGTACCCCCTATACTATACCTGTACATTTGGTTTTTCTTGCCTAAATGTAGAACCTTACTTTTTTCACCGTTGAATTTAATTTTGAATAATAGAAATTATGGTCCTCCTTACCACTTGCCAAACTATCCCCCCCCCCAAAGGCTGGTATGCTATGCAAAGCAAAACATCCATCTCCAGTATAATTGTCATTTTCAATAGACAGTTTTAACCTTACATCTGGACCTTACATGGAACAGATCAGCTGGATGGTTGCGGGCTGGTGTTTCAGAATGATACTCACCAGTTCAGAGAAAGGGAAAAATCAAGCAGGAGCAGCAGGGAACATCTTGCAGGAATGGGGAACAGGCCAGAGAGGTGATAGGGAGCATTTTGATATCTCGGTGCCGATACTGATTCTGTCTGCCTTTGGAGAGATTATATGGATGAAAAAGTCCCCCACCCCCAAACATTTTGCAAGAGCACTCACAATAGGTTTGGAAATTCCCAGGACTGTTCAGCAGTTCAAAAAGCTTGGCATCTTGAACTTGATGACATAAAGCAAATTATTTGGGGAATTCATGAGGGTTAATTTGCACAATCCAGAAATTATAGGAGATAAAATAAGTATGCTGTACTTAATTGTTTATTTCTAGTTTGTTTTCTTTCAAGGAGGTGAAAGCTATGGCACTTTAAATCCCTCTCAGGTCATATTTTTTTTCCTTGAAATCAAATTATCGATCATCTTTGGGGAAATCTATATAAGGCTTTGTTCCTACAGTAAATGGGACATCTGGGTATAGCTTCTACAAAACACTGGGGATCAGTGCTGATCTTAATATTAATAGTGTTGTTGGTGTGTGTGTGTGTGTGTGTGTGTGTGTGTGTGTGTGTGTGTGTGNGGTGGTGGTAGAACCTTGAATGCAATACATTTAAGCTCTTTTAATAGTTAAAGAAAATGCTATAATAAAATGCCAGTGCCATTTTAATAGTAGGAGGAAAAAAAGCATATAAAAAAAGATTAGAGAGCTAAAAGTTCAGAATGGTGGCAGGGATTGAGAACAAAGGTAGAGAAAGTCTCCCAATATCCCCTCAGCACCATCCTGCTGGCTTTTAGGAACATGCTCAAGAACTGGTTCTTCTCACAGACTCTGGACTAGGAAGGGATACCATTGAAGTAATCGTGTATGTGTAGTGTTTAGGACTGATTTTCCTCCTCAGCCTGGTCAGATTTTTAATGCAATGTGTATTTTTATTGCTTTTTACCCTGTAAATTAAGAGAACCATTTGGTAAGTGAGCAGATTTCAGAAATCTGCTAAATACTTTTTTTCCCTCCAGAACCTCAACAGTTTTGACAACAGCCCAGCTCACTGCATGTTTTTCACTCCATATATTGCCTTCTGGCTTCTGGGGAAGATGAAAAGTGACCTGTGAGTATTTTAAAAGTGGAGGTGGGTACAAAAATCATGTTTTTCTTTGGTTTCTGTTTCCTGCCCTCCACATATAACGAATGCTCTGGCTTTTAGGTATTCTCCTTGAGACAAGAGCAGGACATCCAGATTATAAATGAGGGCAGTTGTTTAAAATTGTATGTTAAAATATTCAGGCTTTATTTATTTAGAAGAATCACAATTTTTTTCCCCATTAGAAACACAAATTCTGGATGCACATTCCTACATTGCAGTGTTAACCTGAATCCAGCCTAACAAACAAAGAACATTTTTAAAAATTAATGTAGAAATAACATTCACCAAAACTGCATAGCATAGGGGTGTTTTATAATCTAACCTTTCACAGAATAACAGAAAACATCCCTAGGTGATCATGGCATTCATGCTACCATTTTCTATATGGTATGGATAATCAACATTAGATATGCTGTGGGGAGGGAGGAAGGAATGAATGAGGTAATTTTCAGTGTACACAATGTTGCAGCTTACCTAGTCACTGAATGAACATATTTTCTGGGTTCACACAATACACCAAATTATAAACTAATCAAACAGGTTGAACAACACGCTGTGCCATCAGCTTTAACCTAGCTAAGCTTACCAACTTGCTTAGATACATTGACAAGGCTTTAGTTAAGTGTGTTGTGTCCACATAACTACAAAGTAATCCTAATGTTAGGCAGAATGTAAAGTCAAGTCTGGTCAGCTGTATACATCAAATAGTTGCAATTGCTAACTTATTGCATAAAAATATCCCAACCACCTGCTTCTGAAGAAAGACTCTCGGTCTGCCTACGCAGACAGTAAGGATTTCCACGTCAGTGCTGTTCTTTGAGGCCCGTTTTGGGTTTAAATTTCATTGTGTTAAATGCTCCCTCCACAGCTTTAGGTAGATACATTGGATATCTTTGCAGTTTCTTTCTGGAACTGAACGTTCTTCCTTGGCTTTTTCCTTTGGATTGGCTTGTGATCGCTTCTACTTGGCTGGTGTCTTGGGAATATATCCGAGGGGCACGAAGGATCCAGTTGGAATGCAGGCTATGTTCTCTTGAACTAGAAACAACTGAAACATGGAACCAGACTTAGTATAAATGTATCTTTACAACAAGGATGAGGGTACAGAATAGGTAGGTACTGCTTAGGTTCTGCACACAGAAGGCTCCAAGTTCAGTCTCCAGTATTTCTTGGAAAGAGATTTAAGAAACCTGCTGCTAATAAAACATGGCTAGAAGGATCAAAGGTGTGACTCAAGAGAAAACTGCTTCCCATTCTTCTGAACTAGGGATAGGCTAACTAGGTCAGGATCCAACTCCCTCACTATGCTCTAGGTCCCCCAAAGCACTCCAAGATTGGGTCACTGAAATTAAGTGTTAATATGACTGAATGATTGTTTGTTAAGATGTCAAATTAAGAGTAGAAATGAGTATGCCAAACCTCAGTGAGGAAAAAAAACCATTTCCACCTTTAAACCATTTGTAGCTTCCAAATCCATAGTATTGTAGGTACTTTATGAAACTATTTTCTGGGGTGTTTATATAATCTAGTCACCTGATATAACTATTTTCACTATTAATTTCTAGTTCAAGTTCTAGCTAAATTCACACAGATAATTTTTGATGCTAATAATGATTGCTATCAAACATTTTAACTAATTATTTAAATTGGTACATGACAAACATACAGTATACAGGACCAATACTGTATTTGATATTATGATTAGGGGGAAATTAGATGGGGGACAACTCATAAAGTGGATTTATGAGGGATGAAGTGACAGAAGCCACAGATAAATAAATCTGAAGCCCTGTGGACTGGAAAAAAAAACAAAGGACCACATAGGCAGGCCTAGACCTTGGATAGACAATACTGGTTTTTTATGGGTTATTCCAAGTGGAATAGTCTGCCTTTGCTCAGCATTAAAGTGCTGGGATGGGACAGCATCCATTTAATTATTCTCCTTTATGCGTCTAAATGGATACAGAAAGTTATCCTAAAATTCCTTATGCATTCAAAAACTAAGAATCTGGGTTGCAGGGAAGAAGACGAGGAGGAGGAGGAGGAGGAGGAGGAGGAGGAGGAGGAGGAGGAGGAGATGCAGTATTCCAAAAATAGCTAGCCAAATACTACAAAATCAACAGGTAACAGACATGTCATACTAATTGTTTATTAGGTCAATCAGTATATTAACCATCAACCTTCCAAGCAAAAATATGGGGAAACCATTCCTGAATGTCTTTGTTTGGAAGAACAGCGGAGATGGAATATTGCCCAGCAAAAATATAAATATACTACCTTTTGGGAAAACTTTGATGTATCTATTATTTGCTCTCACAATTATGTGTTGTGTTTTAAATGAATTTAGGATGATGTACCACCTGAGGCCTTTTCTGGTCTGAATAACCCTGATAGCATTCTCATCACTACACATTTAAGCTACTTCAGGCTGCCCCTGAAGACAACCCCCAAACTGGTGCTAGTATAAAATGTAACAGGCAAGGGTATCAGTGGGTGAGAACTATTATGGTCATTTAACACTTTGAAAATTCAAATCTGATGGATGCTATTTTGCACTTATGCAAATATTATCAATACTATTGACATATATATATATGTACTTACTATCAAAATCTACATCAACATGTGGATGATCCCTCACAACTTTGTGATGTCTTTCTGCCTCCAGTTTTGCAATAATTGAGTCAAAATAAGCGATTGCTTCAGTTACATCTGAACTGAGTTGCGAGCCTTTTCTGTCCACTGAGATCTGTTGAATAGGATGTTGTGACAATGGTTTAATTAGAATAAACAAACCTTATAATTGCAACCTCCCCCCCTCCAACTTTCAAGGATACAAAATGTAGACATTCAGAAAACAAACCAATAAGATGCTAAGAATCTTTTTTGCTAATTTATCTTGGGTTCCATTTAAATTAACTATTATGCTGCTTTTTAAAATATATGTGGATTATTTTTAGTGTTGTATGCCTCTGTGTATGTGTGTTCCAAATAATAATATAGAACTAATCTTGATGCAATCATTATTGGCCTTATGATTCTTTTGGATCAAGGCCGGTCTCAGCTTATAACAAGCTGGAAAAAGCAAGCAAATGAGAAAAAACAGTTCACTAAAAACATTCAGAAGAAACTCCAGAAAGCCAAATTTGACCAAAATAATGTTGAATCTTGGCTTTCCTTTTACTGAAGTAGGCCTTCATATATTTTGAAATTCTACTCCATGAGCCACAGTTAACAAAACAAGAAATGAAGAAAGCTATTATTCAGAATATATGGAGGGGGGGGGGGGGAAATAGGTTGCCTATTCCTAAGTCTTTTTTTATTCTGTGTCACAAAAACTCTATTCATTAGCTCTCTCACTTGAACTATTTGGAGTCTTTAAGGAATTCTAATGTCACTTGATATCAAGGTATCTCCCTTATTGCCAGAAATTAAAATCTTAGCATCTCTGTTACAGGGAATGGATGTTGATAAAGTTGTAATACAGGTATGGAGAGAATTGCTGAATGACGAATAACATCTTCAGGGTGATACATCCCCCCACTTTTGCTAGCACTTTAAATTGTCATTCATATTAGCATAACAAAAGCTGTGGGCTATCCAACATAATAAACAATACATTTATTTACATTATTTTTTTGAAGTGGAATCTGAGTAATTTTGATGAGCAGTTATCACGGCCATAAATAGACATGTGGCTTAATGCATGGAAGACAAATGTTTGCAGAAAAAGTGTCAACCCTCTGTTTATTAAAAGAGAATGACATAAACATTTGTTGAAAGGAAACAAAATCCTCTTGTCCCTTCCCAAAGGTTGAAGCTTGAGCTTCAGTTTCTTGAAATTAGAACCCTCCAGTCATGGCTTTAGCCACTAGGAGGTCTTCATTTTCAAACTGCTCATAGTTTGTGTGTGTGTGTGTGTGTTTTAATTGCTTTATTTTTCTGGTGTGAGAAGCAATTCTATCCCAATCGGTGGTGGCTTTTAAGCTTGTTTATGGTTGGTGAGAATGCACAAAGCCTGAAAAATAAATGTCCTTACTCTGAATACTGTATCTGAACAGGCTGTGTGAGTGTAACTGACTATATAGAATCCGTCTCTATAGATTACTGTATTACAAAACATAAACTCATCACATTCCCACACTCATAGTTCATCTCCTCACAACCTCTCATGCAATTTTATTTCATTCTTATTTCAATTCTCCAAAGACAGCGGTTGCAACATATCCTATTATGAAAATGGGAGTAACATATCCTACCTTAGAAGTCTGTTTGGGAGGAGGAGGGGCTTGGACTATTGTTGTTGTTGCTGGAGATTTTGTAGGCAAAGGGGAAATTCCAGGCACTCTGCCCAAGGCTTTCAAATCCTTGATACCCTCGACATATTTTTTCCTCAGAGCTAACAAATCTTGTAAGTACTGCAAACAGTCTTGTGTCTTTGAGTACATCCATGCCTTTTCTTCTTTCAGCTGAAGGCAGGCAACTGAATTAAGGCTGGTGGTACTTTTGCTTTTTTTCAGAGGTTCAGTGAATGTATGATCCTCATCTCTGAGAGCGTACATAGAGGTGCTACGGAGCAAACGAACCGCAGAACCATCATAAGCTGGGATCCCATCAGATAAACTACTCCTGCTGGAGTTGGGATTAAATATGGAATGTATTTTCCTGAACATAGTGTAGTTCCTTCTTCAACTATACCATCTAACATTTAATCTCATTCCAGATTGTCTTCTAATGGACATTTCTTGCCAATACAGAAAAAGGTTGCATGTGTAGATTATGAATGGGATCAGGCTTTCTCCTGCTTCAGACTTCTTTTGGCCCATCTCTTCATTTCTTTTCCAAACTTTGCCAAAGATGAAGAAACACAGTCTTATCTTTATCATGCCTGCACATGGGTTCACCTCCTAAAGGTTGCAGTAGCTCTTATTTGCTTCCTTGTGCTGACCATGGTGCTGAAATAGTCTTGTAAAGAATAACAGCTTTTTTTAAAAAAAAAGTTGCAAAGAGATAATGAAAAATATTTAGCACTTCTGAATATGTCGGAAGGCTACATAAAAGATGCTAACACACCAGCATCCCTTGCATTTCTAATCAATAGTAGATAAATATCCTGCAGAAGCTGGCAGGTAGAAGGGATTTTGTTTTCTCTGCTATGGCAACCGAAGCATGGTTACTGCTATCTGATAACACACATGAGTGTTGAGAATAAAGCAGGTTAAGATCCATTACACTGAACATGGAAGACTGGCCTTCAAATAAAATCGAGTTCCAAATACATCTAATAATCTAAGTTGATTATTGTTGATGACTATAGGTTGTACTTGATAAAGTCTAGTGCTGTACTTGATAGAATTAATGTCTATGGAGATTCTCAGTCATCCAGGTCATGGTGGTCCCAAAGGTGCTTTTTCAGAAGGCAACTGGACTTTCTTGTTTTTTCTTTGAAAACATTTTGCTTCTCACCCAAGAAACTTCTTCAGCTCTGACTGGATGATGGGGAATGGAAGGATTTATATTCCTTGCAGACAGCTGGTCATTTGCATTCTTTTAGAGCACAGGTGTCAAATTCGCCATGTCACATGACATGTTGTGACGTATCACAACTTTTTTTGCATTGCCAGAGCTGGGGTGGGCACGGCCTCCATATGATGCAACCGGCCCATGGGCCGGCAGTTTGACACCCCTGTTTTAGAGAGTCTTTGAGGCCATTCGGAAGTTTATCTGTGTCCTCAGGGTCACCTGAGTAGTGCACATGTGTGTGGAGTGCTTCAGTTTGAGATGTAGACAGCACAGACTCATCCCCAACAGCCTGCACCTGTCTCAACAGTGGAAAGATGTGGTACTCATCCTTCCATCATCTTCTGCCTCCAAAACCCATCTGAACTACAGCCTAGAGGATGCCAGCAAAGAAGAGAAGAGTAGGGGGAAAGAGGTGATAACCTGCAGGATTGCTTACCAAAAATCTGTCCCACTGTTCCTCAAACTTAACCATTTTAAGATGTGTGGACTTCAGCTCCCAGAATTCCCTAGCCAGCGTGCTGCCTGGGGAATCTTGTGTGTTAAGTCCATATATCTTAAAGTTATCAAATTTGAGAAACACTGATCTATTCAGAAATATATACAATATTACACCACCATACAGTATCATAAACTGCTTTACTGTTGAGGCTGTTGCTGGAAGATCAAAAGCAACATAATTTCTACTTGGCATCTCCATGTGTTGCTTAAAATTGGTGCATACTATGTGTGGGAAAATTCTGACTTCCTCTGCTTTGAGTTCTAACTGTTCTGAAAGCACAGCTGGTGCCATCTTGTGGTGTTTTAAAGAAGTTTTAACAAAGGTTTGATTTACATGACACATCCATTATTAACACACATGCTTAAAAGGAGATGTAAGATCTTAGTTGTGTGGTTTAGTGTTTTTTTAAAATTCCAAATTATTAGTTTGAATATTTTACTTTTTTCCACTTTGAATGTTGGAAGTTCAGAAACTAACATTGCTTCAACTGCGGTTTTATTGTAAAGCTGTCAGATTAGCAACCCATAGGTTTTGAGTACTGTTGTTCTTTGCTTTGTATAAATAAATCCCAGATGATTTAGGCCTGTAGACATGCATTCCATAGTTATCTAAGACTATGGTTGCATACAAATTCCACGTTGGACCAAGTGCCCCAGAAATTCACGAAAGCTGACTTCTCTCTGGGATTCGCACACATCCACAATTAATCCAGCTCAATTTACCTCTGTGTACCTGGTGGTTCTCTGTGCTACAGTGAGCAGACATCAGAAGCCTGTGCTTTAATTAGAACAGGATTAATTCAAGCTGACTGCCTCTCTGTGTGCAAATAGGGCGTTAGGGGTCAGAAAGTACTAAGTACTTTAAATGTCTCCTTGCATAATGTTAAAAGCTACCAGAGATGGATGACCTTTGTGTAAGCAAAAGAATTAAGGGGCAATTGTGAAGTCATTCGGTACCACTGAACTTAATCACTCTAGCTATGCAGAACAATCATTGCTAATTATAACTTTGTGGTATAGCTGTGCCAGAGCCAGGCTGCTCCTGAAGAATTTTCTGTTTGGTGAGCTCAGAATTAGACCGAAGGATGACTAGTCTCTGGGTGTAATGTATTAAAAAGGGATTAGGAAAAAAAAACCCTAATACAAGGCTCATTCAGTCCTTAATGCTCAATGGGTGATTTCAGACCAATCATAATGTCTCAGACAAATCTATTTATCAAGATAGTTGAGGCTCCTGGAAGAAAGTGGCATATAAATCTAAGAAATTACAGGACAATTGTAATCTCAGTTGCATGGATTCCTTCGGGCATGCAACTTTTCAAGGAGTATTGGGAACATTTAGTTTTTGATGGAAGCTGTACTCTACTCCAAAAATTAAGAAGGAGCTTGGACAGAAGCTCCATTCCATTCCATTCCATTCCATTCAAGTGAAGCTTGAATTAAAATTATAACTTTTTAATAGAACATTGCTCTCACATTTCAGGGGAAAATGCTTTCATTTTAAATGGGAAGTGACTGTGCCCACAAACTGCTGGCATAACACTCACCTTCAGTGCATGAGTTGGTTGTCTGTCACTGGGCACTTCCGCTTTCTGATCTGGAATCATCTGGCACATTCATCCTGTAGCCTAGTTTTCACATAGTACAAAGGGCATACTAGTATAGGGAAACAGGTAAGGCATCAGAAGTAACTTCCTGACTGCAAGCCAGTAGTGTAGGCTGCCATGTGAAGTGGTGATTTCTCCTTCACTGAAGTACTTCAGATAAAAGCTAGATAATCATCTGTCAGAGATGCTCTATGGCTCCTGCAGAGCAAAAGATTGGAGTAGATTACTTCTAAAATCCCTTTCAGATCAATGAGTCTATTGATATTGTTACCAACTACTGTAGTCCAGCTTGCATTTCTATTTTTTGGAAGGCATACAATGAGACCAATGTTGGGTAACAATTTAAGATTATATCACATCTGTAAGATTATTAAGAGCTACAACAACAAAAAAGGAAATTGTAGAGATTTTTAATATTAATTTAATTGAAAATTACAAGTGCAAAGATAAAAACCAATAGAAAACTATAAAAAGAATAGAAATAGGTGCACAACATTTAAAAAAGAAAGAAAAATAGAAAATAAAAAATATACTAAAGAAAGGAAATGTATAAGGAAATGACTTCCCTATTCATCACAAGTATAAACAATTTTAGTAATTTATCACTTCTCTTAAAATAAAGCAAATGAACTTTCCTGCCCATTTCCATTCTTATCTATAAACCAATCCTTAAAGCCTCATCATTTTAGTCCTGATCAGCAAAAGTCTATTAAGAGTTACCAGAGATAACAATGTATCTATTTTAACCTTAACCAAGTAAGCCAACTTTATATTCTTACTTTTACCTATCTTGATCGTTAGTCCCTTCAAATAATATCCTGGAACTTGATTTATTTTTATTTTTTCTTTGTCCCATCTCATAAAATTCTTCAAAGTTTAAACAACACTCTTTGAAATCCAATATAGGAAAATTTTCCAGGTCACTCTCTTGGGTTATTTCTATATCATTTTTAATTGTTCAACATCAACTGGTTTCTTTTGTATGTTCAGGATAGCATCTTTTTAAATATATCATTCTTGTAGTCTGTCATTTTTAAATCCACTTTAAGATTAATCTCAGGTTCGTCAGGTAAAATTTGTTTCTCTCCCATAACATTTTAAACACAGCCTAATTATAGAAACAGATACTCTTAACTTCTCAGTCCACCATTAAAAAATCCTTCAGTATTTTGAGTCATTCTATATTAGTAAATGTTTAAAGGTTCTGCTTCAATTATACATTTTAGGTTTCTTCTGTTCCCTCTAGTGTCAAAGTCTCAACTTTCAAAGTCTCATTCTATCATATTTCTTCAGTTCAAAACTTTTCCCATAGGAAGGATTCTTATAATTAATTCCAAACTCTTATTTCAAATCATCTTAATCCATTTTTAACTTTCCAAAATCAAAATTCCAATTACCCTTTTGCTGTTTATTATTTTTTTTTAAAATTAAAACCTTTGCTAAAAATTGAATTAAACTCACCCAATTTTTTCAGACTTGTTGATCCAAAGTCTTCTAATAGTTAAAAAGCAGTTAACAAACAATTTCCAAAAGTAACTAGAAAAGGAAGCATGTGAACCTAATGTCCTTAAAGGCAGAGACCATGATTTGAGCATGATGGCTATTTTTTCTTCTCCCAGAGCTCTAAATCCATTGGGTTTAGGAGCAACTGTTTGGACCACTTGTGGGTGATATCAAGTCATCCTTAAGTCAAGTCACCAAACCTTCCTTGTTTGGAAAGGAATTACAATGAGGAGGTCTATTTGCTGGCTCTTCATTTCCAGGAATCATCGGCTCCACTTTTAGAGAAACTTTGGAAGTGAAAAAATTTGTTTCTTTTTGGTCAATGGCAAATTATGGAGAATAGCATCAGAGGAAAAATGTCTTGAAAAGATCTTTCGCTAAGTACTGTTTTACTAACATTTGACCATTTTCCCCATTATAATTTACATCAATCCATACAAATACTGTGTATTTCAGACAAAAATATAAAACATGACCATCTAAATTTGATTGATTTTGTTTTGTGATTTTTTTTTCTAAGAAAGTGTTTTGATTTGTATCATTTGCACTTTTTTTTTATAAACTGAAAAATAAAAGAGAAAAAAACACAACAACTCAAAACAATGAAAACAAAACAAGATCACAAGATGCTTAGAAAAATGTAACAGAGGTAGACCTGTGATTTATCATTCCCTACTCACAAGAAGACAGGCTTTTTAAAGTCTTTCAGGTCCAAATTTGTGTTCATTTCCTTTGCCACTGATTTCCAAGAAAGTCAAAGAGTCTGTATAGTGATTCTTGCTGCTTTAGAAACACAAGAATTCTGGGCACTACGTCGGGAGCTGCTGGCTCAGTTCATTAGACTTTCTGAACTGCATCTTTTTACTTCCTTATAGCTAATACACAGATTTGGGTATTTGATTTCCATCTGAACAGTAATGGCATTTTTCTGCTATTGTCCACTATTTGTAGTGTTTCTAATTTTAATTATCTAGCTTCCCACTTTTAAAAGTCTAAGGCCACTCTACAAATTTATCCTGTAGTACAATTACAGTAGCTTAATATCAGAGATTTAAGCCAGATCTTATAAACAAATGCTAGGTCCCAGGCATCAGAGAACAAGCTTCTGAGTATACCTTATTTATTTACAGTATTCTCTTCAGATGCCATCTGAATGTTCTGCTGAACTTGCATGCTACCACAGTGGGTTGTTGTTGTTGTTTTGCCAAAAAGTGACTAAATTTTGAAATGGTGTAGTTAGAACAAGATTACTACATTATTTGACTTCAGACAAAGCCATGGGACATTTCTTAAAAGTTGGTAGAGGAAAAAAAGAATTGAGTCCCTTCATTCTTCCAGTTCTTCTCTGCACTACTGTTCTCCAAACCTGTCAGTGTACTAGAACACCTTGATGTCAGCTATCCACAATTGTTTTCATCCTTTTATACAGCTCAGCTACTGTTTTGTACATATTTTTTCAAGTTCTTTCTTTCTTCCTTCCTCTTAAAGAGAGTTGTAATTAAAGAACAGCAGGAGAAACACCCAATCAAACTGATCTCTTTTCAGGGTGCCTTAATTGGTATGATAAAAGGTTTGGATGGAGTAAGGAATCATGAAATTAATTTTGTCCAGCATGGTCAGGCCTTCTTCTTCTCCTCCTTAATCCCTCACACTGTCTGGATTAAGATCAACGCTGTGCCTGGTACACACCTGCCACCCTTTCTGCTCCCATTAGCAAATTTGTGGAATGTGTAAAATTTGGGGGAGGGATGGAAGTGATGCTGGCAGGTGATACCTTTCTGAGCTGAAGCAGGTCACACGTCTCCTGAATGGTGCTTGTTGGCTCCCTCAGTACCTCTCTGGGATTTGCTGTACCTCTTTGCCTGGCTCCCTACAGAGCCTACAGGAATTTGGTCGGAGTGGTACAGACATCGCCAGCAGAGTCCACAGTCATTGGGTAGTCTTTTGCAGCAGGGGTCTTAGTCATAAGACCCCACCTGGTTATATATTGTGGAAGAGGTTAGACCTACAACAGACATAAGTCTAACTTAAGCACGACAGAAGGACACACTCAACTCTAGCTGACAGTAAGTAAACCGTAGGAGTTTTGTATCATAGAATCATAGAATTCCATAGCATGCTTTGCTTTCAGCCTAAAAGATTTAATAATAATAATACACATGCATATTTGAGCTATCCTGCAACATTCTATGGCTAAAAAAAAAGTCTTATTTGCGTTTTCCTTATTACAGATTTTTATACATTGTAGAGGCTGGTCTATTTTATCGCATGCTTTACCAAGGACTAGTTGTACTATCCCCTTTCATTTCTTTTCGAAATGGTTATTAATAAATATGTTTATAATAAATTCTTTCACTTGAAAATCTTTCAGACAGATTTATAGATTAATATAAATGAGACAGCCCCTGGCCTCAGGCTTGCAAGTTTTTAAAAATTATGATAAACAAAAAGGGGATGAGGAAGGAAAAGAAAAAAATGCAGCCCATGCAAGGACTCAAATCACCAAATAAATCCACAGTTATTATCTTGCCAATGTGTATGGTGAGAGTTCCCACCTGGTCTGTAACACCTCTCTCATACAGGTAGTTCCCCTAATAGGTACATGAGGAATTTTGCTATTCTAAACCTTACATTAGAATATAGTCCAGTTGTCATTATTTATGAAATGGACTATTCCTATTGCTCGTTGCAGGAAAGGCTACCTTAGTAGTCCAGCCTTCTGCCTTCATGCTGTCTCTTTCCATCGCTTCCTTTCTTCTGTTATTTTGTGTTTTGAATATTGGAAGCTGTGAGAACCATAATGATCTGAAAAACCTGGAAACAGACTTTGCCCTCACTCTTTACCAAAAGTTAGCCGAACGCCATAATGGAACGAATCTCGTCATCTCACCAGCAAGCATTTCTTTTTCGTTGGGACTTCTGCAATTCGGAGCTCGGGGAAATACATTTGGACAACTGAAACATGCTTTGGGATACAGCATTCACGGTAAGGAATCTTCCGAGACCTTAGTATTTAATGCAAGCTGTGTGTCATTATAAAGCCCATCCGAGAATATTCATTTTTCTACACTGCCAAAATCATATTAAGCAAAACTGAGTGCCCTTTGAACCTATGAATATATTAGTTTTTATCTGATAGGCATGACTTTGTTTTTTGTCTGTTCAAAATTAGCCAGTATGAAAGTGTTACTTTTTAAACGTTCTGCTTTTGTTGCAGTACAGATTTTTTCCCCTCACTCTCGTTAAATTATTAAAAAGAGCTTTCCCTATAGAAACATGCCATTTAAACCTTTGATGGGAAACTTACCCAAGAACTTCCAACATCTGGAGAGGATCGTTTAAATTTAGTAGAATGCAGAGAGTCACTGGTCTTTTGCACCCAGAAGAGCCAAGAGTACTACCTAGGAGGACATAGAATTATTATATAGGATCGCAAATCCTATATAATCCTATATATTTTTATCGCAAATAAAAAGAGATTTGGCATGTGCGTACATCCACGTAACTTTAAATGCAATTGCTTTGCAACTAATGAGGTAGGGAAATAAATAGAAAGTCAGGGTAGTATCTTAAAGATACAGCTCCTTTTGAAATGCAGCTAGCACAAATGTTTGCTTTGATCCACAAGAACACCAAGCTTTTAACTGTTGTTCTAATGGTTTGACTCAACCTATTGTTAAGGAGGAAAGAAATGACAAGATTGATGTTAATTAGCAGCTTTGAGAGTGCTTCCAAAAGCTCATAATTTCTGATATGAATTTGGTTTCAAAGTCAATTAAATGTGACTCGCAATAAATGCTATTTTTCCCATGGCAAATACAGAGATTTCCTCCTTAAATATTTCCTCCTCAAAGCAAATAAAGCAAATAACAAGTAAATCTGTATCTCCTTATTCTTTTCAACTTCTTAGTCAAGGAAACTTCAAAGACTAAAACAAATATTCAGAAATGGAGTGGTTGACAACTCATTGATCAAGGTGTGTCTAAGTGCAAAAGGGTATGACGAATGCTAGGGGAATAGATTCAACCTTCTCTTCTTCAACCTCCACTTATGCTCCCCACCTCTCCCCCGTTTGTTCTGGGGGAAATTGTGAGAGTGCACTTTAGAGCGAAGAACCAGAGGAAGATTGTTGAAGGAGCAGTTATCCAATGTGGTCCTTGTGTATGAACTGGGGGCAATATGAGATAAGACCAGAAATAATATTTATTGGCTCTCTAACAGAGTCATCTAAATTCTAGCAAAACAGTTCTTGGCTGGTTGTGCAGTGAATGTTTTTAGTATCTTCTCTTGGTTCCAGTTCAACTCCTTCATTTGTAGGATTGCTACAATGCTTTGGGGCAAAAAAAACAGGGAAGTCAGAAAGCTACAGGAAGAAGAGGAAGACTGTACAAGCCACTATTATTCCCTCCTACAGTATGACCTTCTAAAGATCATGGAGGGGGCAATTCACATTCAGTGGTGTGACTTTGTATCATTATGATTTCTCCCCCTTGACTACATTAATACAAGGACATCTCTTGTTTTTAGATGAGAACGTCCAGAACTTCTTGCACACAGCCTACAAAGAAGGAATTAATTCCAACCAAAGTATTATAGTGCACTTGGCATGTACCCTTTTTGTTCAAGCTGGGATGCAGCTTTCACCTCAATTTGTTCAGCAGGCTGCATGGTGGGGAAATAACACAGTGCAGCAAAGTAACTTCAGTGATCCTAACAGGACCAAAGCACAAATTAGGGAATGGATTACCCAAAATACAGGAGGTAAGCATTTGATAACCCCATTGTTCTCTTTTGTCCCTTTGCAATACACCTAATTTGCACCAACTCTTTTGAGACTTTACTCAAGCACAGTGTAGCAATGTGTAAGCAAGCAACGTTTGAGTTTGCTCGCCAACTTTCTCCCATGATCTCTTCGGGCCGTAACCTGCTGAGGCTAGCAAAGACTGGCATGAGCCCTAGGAAAGAAAGGTATCAAAAGATTCTACTGCTGTGCCCTGGCTGTCTCAGTCTGAAGCAAGAAACTCAAAATGTGCAGGCCATAAATTCTGCAAGCAACAGTGTAATCTTCTCTGCAGCTTGGGTTCATATAATTCAGCTGGTAGCTGAACTTCACAGGCAAGGTAGTAACATCCAAGTCAAGCAAGGTTTCCAATGAGAACTAGCTTCAATACAGTCTAAAGTGAAGTACATGGCTCACAAAGTGGGATTATCATAGAGTTGTTTCAGCCCCACACTGGCAGGCAGGAGCAGAAATGATACCGATTGGTCCTAATTTCCAGTACAGTATTCCATTTATGTTTGGAAAACAAGAAGAACATTGTCCCTTATTTATTGTACATTTCCTCAGGGCCAACATTACTTATGTCCTGGACCTGATGACTCACTCTCTCTCTCTCTCTCTCTCTCTCTCTCTCTCTCTCTCTCTCTCTCTCTCTCTCTCTCTCTCTCTCTCTCTCTCTCTCTCTCTCTCTCTCTCTCTCATATATATATATATATATATATATATATATATATATATATATATATATATATATATATATATATATATATATATATATATATATATATATTGTTTTCTGAGGTTTTCGCGGGTGTTTGTATGTAGGTCTTTAGTTATTTGGGTTTTCTCCCGCATAGAATTAGAAGTGTCTTGGCGACATTTCGACGAAGTCACATTCGTCATCTTCAGGCTGGTGTCTTCAGCTTCGTGCTTCTGGGAGTACTAATGTTATTGTCAGTCACCAGACCTTTGCCCCACACAGCAAGCACTGAGAAAATGGAACAAGAATCATCACTCCACTCACCATAAACAACCTAACCAACATAGACAAACTCGAGAAGATGATAAAGGGTTAAAAGACCACCAAACAGGAGACTTGCATGTCTTCCGACACCTCTTCAATAAACCCCCTGGATGGAAGAACGAAGACAACCGTGCCAGAAAGAGGGTGAGGGTGACTGACAATAACATTCTCAAATCCAATGCTGCTTGCACCATTGAGGAAGAGCAGCCTAGACAGGACTTTGGAGGAATGGAATGCAGAGAATCCACCTCAAGTGAGGACTATAACTGCCACCAACAGACAGAGCAACAGAGTTTGGTCAGCGCTAGAAACACCAAGAAAGATAACAGAGGGAAAGGCACTGAGACAGTTAACAAAAGAGTCAAAATAAATGATAGAGTCAAACAGGATACAAACACCATAAAAACGATTGAAATGCAGACCAACCAGACAAGACTGAGGACTTGTTCCAAGAACTGAGCGCAAGTACTAACGAACATTATTTAAATCATTCCTTTAACTGGCTTTTAACCCTGAAGATGTTGGGAGCTCCCAATGAAAACTCGGTTTTCAATTAAAGTATTTTTACTTAAACCCTCCTGGTGATCGTAAATTAATACATACATACATACATACACACACACACATACAGCACTTCAGGTTTGGTCCCTGCTATCTTCAGCTAAAAACATCTGGAGAAAATTATGAGATAGAGCATCCTATATAAACCTAATTGTTTGCCGAACCTTCTCTTTGGAGAATTGATTATAGAAGAATCGGGGGTTTGACAGCTCTCCAGAAATATCAAGATAAAGATTAGATTCTTTTTCTGCTATCTGACTTCATGACTTTGCTTGGTTCTGCTAGATTTTGCACTTACAGTACCAGCAGTCTAGTGCATCTGAATAGTAAGGGTTTTTTTTTTTTTCCAGATTGCAATTAAGATGCCATTAATTTGCCATCAAATTCTTCTTTGTTAAGTCCTAAAAGCAGATGAAGTTGTTACTGTTTCCGAGTTAACGTTTCAAACAGAGAACAAATGTGTTCCATTCATCTCTGTTAGTAGATTTCACTCTTTTGTTTTCTGTCCTTCAACAATACAGAAACAAGCTGCCTATCCTTGGACACGATTGAGTCTCCCCTTAACCAGATAGCCGTGGTAAGCACCATACACTTCAGAAGCACATGGCAAAGGAAATTCAGTTTCACGCATACTCAAGCTTTGTCCTTTACCACTCCAGATGGCATCACCTTGAAAGTGCCTGCCATGTATCTCAGAGCGGAAGTCAATTACGGTAAGGATAACAGGAATGGACTTTTTCTATGCAGACAAGTTTCCATCTATTCCTGCACTGACAGAGAGAAAGAAAAAACTAGAAGAAAAAGAGAACCAGCATAGTATTAAGGAACAAGGAAGACTCAGGTTCAAGTCCACCCACAATCAAGGAAGGGGACTGGAGGCTAAAACATATAAGGAACGGTTGCTGGAATTGGGTATGTCTAGTTTAACGAAGAGAAGGATGAGGGGGGACATGATAGCAGTGTTCCAATATCTCAGGGGCTGCCACAAAGAAGAGGGAGTCAGGCTATTCTCCAAGGCGCCTGAAGGCAGGACAAGAAGCAATGGGTGGAAACTGATCAAGGAGAGAAGCAACTTAGAACTAAGGAGAAACTTCCTGACAGTTAGAACAATTAACCAATGGAACAAACTGCCTCCAGAAGTGGTGAATGCTCCAACACTGGAAGTTTTTAAGAAGAGACTGGACAGCTGTTTGTCTGAAATGGTGTAGGGTTCCTGCCTGGGCAGGGGGTTGGACTCGATGACCTCCAAGGTCCCTTCCAACTAATAATAATAATAATAATAATAATAATAATAATAATAATAATAATAATAATAATAATAATAATTTATTATTATTATTATTATTATTATTATTATTACTAGGTGATTTTGAGCCAGTCACTCACTCTCTCAGCCCAACCAAACTCACTGGGTTGTTGTTCCATGGAATGATGGGAGAGGGAGCATTGTGTTCACTGCTTCAAACTCCTGAAAGAATGCAAGTTATAAATCCAACAAGCATAAAGACGAGTAAACAAGGAACCTCAGAGAATATGCAGTAGTCAAAGAAATGACTCCAATGTCTGAATTCTCTGCACTTGGAAAGGGGAGCCTAGCAACTATATTTGCAGCTAGTGAAATAGTCCTAAACTGTTAAAATGTCATGTAAGAAAAAGTGGAGAGTGGCATAGTGTTTTCTGTTTTCACAGAGGCGTACAGCCCACAGCCTTGCTCGTCAGCACTTTTTGTATAGCTTCCAGTCTTCTCTTGCCAGTTGCCCTTTAACACATTTTTAGTGAAAAGCTGATAATGGTTTCCCACATTCTGCTCATCAGAGCACTCAGGGTGACTAATGACATTGTAAAATACAATACAAAAATATTAAATAGATGGTAAATCCAGTTAACTGTTAAAACCTTGGTGAATCAAAATATATTTTTACAGATTATCTAAACCAATGTTTCTCAGCCACAACAACTTTAAGATGTGTGGATTTCAACTATCAGAATTCTGGCTGGGGAATTCCGGAAGTCGATGTCCACAGAGCTTAAAAGTTGCTGAGGTTGAGAAAAACTGATCTAAACACTGATACAATGAGCACCACGAGAGTGTGTTCCACAGACTTCAAACAGTGCAGGAGAAGACACAGTTGTGTGGTGGAAATTATAAGTTTGATGTGCGTTCTGATTTTCATCCTGCCCCTAAACCTTCTGTAGAAGTGAAAACATATCCAAAATCCTGCTTAGCTCAGATTTGCCTTTGAGTGGTCGTCTGAGGTATTTTATTTAATATATCCATATATGCAACATCTATGATTGGCACTACCTCAAACCTAAATTAGTGTAATATAGTGACTAAGAAATTGTGCTGTAAAGCAGAAAGTTCTTGATTCCAGCTTCATTTCTATTGTGAATTCAGTTGGCCACTTTTGATATATCGCTCTCTTTCAATTCATTCCATATTTGCAGTAGGGGAAATATTTTTACTAAATTTATAGGACTCTAATCAGGATTTTTTACTGCTACAATACAGCAATATTTTACTGCTAGTGCAAAAAGTGCCATCCAATTAAATGTAGCTGATGCTTTTTAAAGATTATCACCCAGCACATTTCTGTTTGGTATACTGTATGTCCATAAACATAAATTGCGAAATAAATATTTTTTTCAGACGGATCAAATATATGAAGTATTATTTTAAAACGCTATAAAATATGCAAATAATGGTCAATGACAAGAAAGATTTGAGGGAAAGGCTTTCAGTCTGCTTGGTTATCTAGATGTAATTATTTATCAATGATCTGGCAAAAAAAAAGGCTTTTCCGAATGCTCAGAACTAAACAAGTAGAGCTCATTAGGTCCTTGCTGAATAGTGTTATGGAGCTGAAGTATCATCTCTCAGAAGGTCTTACTGCAAATACTGAAAATCCTGGTATGTTTGTTAATCGTATACCACTGGTTTTTTTGACTTGCAGGTGAATTTCTACTGGGCTCTCTGGATAAGATCAGTGTGGTTGAAATACCTTATCTGGAGGAGAAAGTTAGCATGTTTGTGGTGCTTCCATCCAACAGGAGAACCTCTCTAGCCAGGACTGAGACTTACTTCTCTGCTCAAACCTTATCTCTATGGTCCAGCACCTTGAGAAGAACAGCAATGGATATCGTTCTCCCTAGGTAAAGAATCAATGTACATTCAGTTGCTTCAACATTTGGATCTCTGCTTGTGTTTGCTGCATGTGTAAAAGGTACAAACTTGACTGTAGACAAAAGGCCAGGATTATGGATATGAAATATGGTTGGAAAGAGGAGAGGGCACAGCTATACATCTTGCACCTGTGCTGCCTAAAATCTTAAGTGTAGAAATCCAAGGATAAGACCTTGGAAATCTATACAGAAATTATTACAAATGCATGCTTTAAGCCCTAGAAACAGAGAATGAGAACACACAACTTTTTCTTATAAATATGCAATATGCAGAATGGATTGTGTGCTTTCAAAATATTGCTGGATTGCAATTCCAGTCATATCTCATTCTTTGCCTTGCTAAGTAGGCTGTTGGGAGGTGAAGTTCACTAAGCCCTGGAGAAGCCATATGTCACCTTGCCCATAGAACAGACATGTCAAACACAAGGCCCGGGAGCCAGATGTGGCCCGCTAAGTGGTTTCATGTGGCCCGCGAAGCCATCCTGGAAACAGTGAGGGAATGGCCCCTGCTGCCTTGGCCCTGACCCAGGCCAGCCGGGAGCCAATGTACAATTTTGTGGTGGCCATCTATGCTGAAACACATTCAGTCTTAGCTCCACAAGGCTGTCTAGAAACAGTGAGGAACCAGCCCCTGCTGTGTCGGCCCCACCCTCTGGGTGCATGCTGGGGAGGTGTCACCCTTTGTGAGGAATGAAGAAATGGACCATGCCTTGGCGCTTGCCCCGGTCCCACCCCCTTCTGCCAGAGATCCTCAGATCTGTCCCACTCCTGCCCAGGCCCCCACATGCCCTTGACCCGAACGATGTAGAGCTGGCCATGCCCACCCAGTAGGCCACACCCACTCCATCCATGCCCACCCAGTAGGTTGCACCCATCCTAGTCACACCAACTCGGCCCCCCAGGGCAACCGCAATGCTGATGTGGCCCTCAATGAAATTGAGTTTGACACCCCTGCCATAGAGGAATTACACTGAAAAACCAACATAGCATATTTATAGTGTTCATCTATCAACTTTCCAGGTTCAAAATTCAAAATCACTTGGATTTAAAGTGGATTTTACCCGCATTAGGAATTACAGACATGTTTGATCAAACTGAAGCTAATTTTAAAGGCATTTCAGGTAAGCTTGCCTGTACAACTTTTTCAGGACAAATGCCATATTCAACTTTGAGTGCTTAGGAGCCACAGTCTAAAAAGTAGACAGGATCGGAATAAAGAAAGGAAAAAGCACCTAAATTTAATTTAAAGTGAAATAATATAATACAACAATCTCTTATATATTTAAAGTTTTCCCTCTTCTGTGATATTGTAAATTACAATCCAATAGAAACTTTTGGAAGATCTTAGGAACCATATGTACATTATATTGAACTAAGGACTCAGATTATAAATTCTGCTCTGTGTCAGTGATTCATCACAAAAGATCTTCTAATTGGAGTTTTGGGTCTATAAAACAGTAAGGTTTCTAATCACGGGTGGACATTGATTATTTCAGGAGCAAGAATGTACCTTGTACTCTGTCCATTTCACACAATGCTTAATTTGAGCCTCTGTCACTTAATATGTTTCGCCATGAAGCTTACAAATCAGTTCATTTATCATGGCTAAGTTATGCTAGAAGTGCATTCAAAAGCTACATTTTTTTGTTTTTACAACCCTGCAATCCCTTTTTATCAGGGTAGATTTGGGGTGATTGAATGGAGCTGAGCATTTACTGGCCGGATGCCCTTCCTGATGCCTACTCAGAGTTTGCAGCAGATATGTTCTCATTGCGCCCTAATAGAGAAACATCTGCCGCTGCCTAGAATTGAACTATTGAAAGTGCACGAGTGTGAGGCAAGTGCCTTCACCTCTAGGCCATCGTGCCGCTCATTCAAAAGCTACAATATTGCTGCTAAAATGAAAATCCTTCAGCTGAAAAGCCCTAGGTAGATCTTTAATATAAAGAGAAAGAATAAGTAAAATAGACAAAGGTATTTTGGACGAGGATCATTTTTTTTTGGTAAAAATAACGTAAGGGTAAGGATGGACTTCTTAGTAAGGATAGTTTTGTACTGGGGGACGTCTTCAGTCATATTTGATGTTAGAAGAGTTAGGGGTGAAAATGTTGACTCGGTTCTCATTGCAATTCATGTATTCATTAATGGATGGTCTCACTTCATTGGGGATACTTATTAAATTAATTTTATAATTTCTGGAAGAAACTGTCTCTTTTCCACAGAGAGTCTCTTTTCTCTGTGACAGAAATATCTCCTGAGCAGTTTCTTCTTTGAATAAGTTTTTTTGGCTTTACACTGGCAAATAATAACTGCTTTTGTTTGCTAGAACAAGAAGGTCTTTATATCTCAGAGGTCTTTCACAAAGCAAAGATTGAAGTGACAGAAGATGGTACAAGAGCCTCAGGCATTACAGGTAAACTAGAGAGAATTGGAAATGATGAATCTGGAAAACAAGCAAATGGTTTGTTATTTAAACAGCACTTCTAACACAAATATCTTTTTTTATATAATTCAACAAATACAGCTCCTTGGGGCAATCTGTTTGCCCACAATAAGTTTTAAAACAGCTTAACCCAATTGGAGCCCCATCAAATGTTATTATCAGCCATGCACCTATGATATTGAGAACAAATCCTGTCATATCATGGCTTGCAGTTTGCCGCCTGGTGGCAAACAGGAAGCAAACTTTCAGCCCTTCAGAAGAGCTTCCCTTCTTACATCAAATTTCATCTCTGACAAGTTTGGGACCTCTTTAAAAAAAAACATTACTTTTCATGTTGACTTTCCCCAGACATTAACCTTTTTTGTTGTTTTATCTGCTATAATTTTATAATGCTGTTTGAATAATTGCTACGATGTACACTTCAGAATTTCTACAGTGAGAAACAATATAGACATAATGATAACAATTCCAAGAATAACAAGAAAAGAATTCCCAGTCAGCATGGTCAAACTTGCGGATTTCAGGAAGTTGTACTCTGGAGGGAAGCAAAATGGGGGAAAACCACGCTAGAGGCTGCACCTAATAATTCCAGTTATTCAGAAATGGGCTGCAGCAAATCCCAATCCAATAGATTGGGAGATCCCAGGTAGCACTTAATCTGACCTCATTATATATATGATTGACATTTGAACCAAAAAGCACCAGCAATAGTATTTATTGGCTAACAGTCATCTAATTTTTTGCAAAACCGTTCTTGGCTAGTTGTGCAATACACTTTTCTAGCATCTTCTCTTGGCTCCAGTTCAACTCCTTCATTTGTAGGATTGCTACAATGCTTTGGGGGCAAAAAAAAGCAGGGAAACCAGAAGGCTATAGGGAGAACAGGAAGACTGTACAAGCCACTATTATTCCTTCCTACAGTATGACCTTCTAAAGATCACGGAGGGAGCAATTCACATTGAGTGGTGTGACTTTGTATCTTTATGATTATAAAAAGGAGCAATGCATGTGGACAGACATAAAACTAATTTAAAAAAATGGATATGGACAGACTTAACAAGATATAGTGTTATACGGTATCTTATAATTCTAAACACTATTTGTGTTTCAGCGTTATTCCTCATAATATATTGCTAGGATATGGCCATTCATGCTCATGACAGTTTCTCAAACCCTATCGGCAGGATTTGGGAAAACAATGGTTGTGGGAAGACCAGATAAAACAAAATAGGTGTATGTATGGGAGGGGGGAATCCCTCAAATTAATCCAACCATGATTTAGCATGTGCTGTAAGAAGTCCTGGAGTGAAATTAGATGGGTGGAATGGGAGGCAGGGTGATGTAGGGTCTGGCTTGGAAAGATCAATAAGGATGTCTTGGGTTGCAACATTCCATTACTGAGATATTCCAATTCTGTAGTAAAGGTAGTCCTCGACTTACAACAGGTCATTTAAATGACTGTTCAAAGTTACAATGGCACTGAAAAAAGGGACTTATGACCATTTTTCACACTTATGACTCTTGCAGCATCTCCCTGGTCACATGATCAAAACTGAGGTGCTTAGCAACTGGTTCATATTTATGATGAATATGCAGTGTCCTGGGATCATGTGATCATCTTTTGCAACCTTCTGACAAGCAAAGTTAATGGGTAAACCAGACTCACTTAAGAACCATGTTACTGACTTAACAATTGCAATGATTCACTTAACAACTGTGGCAAGAAAGGTCATAAAATGGGGCAAAACTCACTTAACAAATGTCTCACTTAGCAACATACATTTTGTGCTCAATGATGGCCGTAAGTTGAGGACTACCTGCATTTAGTTTTACTTTCTGTGAGATATTTGAAACTGAACAAATGTAAATAATGCCAGATATTCACCAACTGTTTTACATCACAGCTATGTTGCTGTTAAAAAGATCCAGAGCTCCTGTCTTCAAAGCTGACAGACCTTTTAATTTCATTCTAAGGCAAGCCAGAACAGGTAAGCATGGGTTATTTTAACCATAAAAACATTATTACGATAGCAAAATATTGCTGCTTTTTTGATAGGTTAGTAGTTTGACATTTCATAAAGCAAAGATCTCTTTTTTTAATGTATTTGTTAAATTTATATGGGCTCATCTTAAATATTTGGCTCTGGGCAACTAACAATTAAAAACAAAATAAAAACAGTCAGCAAAATTATAAATAAAAGAGCAGCTGAGCATCAACACTAATTAGTCACCTCCAATCAATATAACCATGAAATGGGTTTACCTGTACTTCCAGAACTTCAGGATTTATGGTGAAAAAAGGTTGTGATGGCCTTGCAAAAAGCTAGCAGGGTCAGGGTGAGTTTGATTTGCAGGGAGATGATGTTCCAGAGAACAGCTGCCATGACAGAAACAGCTCTGTCTCACAAATTTGCCTTCATTTGTGAGAAACAGCTCTCTTCCTGGGTCCCACTGGATGGCACTCTCTCGCTGATGGGTCCCAAAACCTTAGAAAAACAGCATCTAAACCAGTGTTTCTCAACCTTGACAATTTTAAGGCATGTGGACTTCAACTCCCAGAATTCCCCACCAGCATGGGACTTGAAGTCCATAGATCTTAAAGCTGTCAAGATTGGACACCCCTGATTTAGGCTAATACAATTTTAATACATTAAGTTTATCAATCTGGATGGCAAAACTGAAAATGACCACTAGGGGATGACAACAATACACTTTTCTGTTGTTTTCTTTACAGCTATCTAGTGGTCATTCCTATTTTTAAGCATGCTTATCTGAATTCCATTATTCTACTTTTAATCTACAGGCATCCAAGCACTTTCACCTTATTCATTCTGTTGAGGTGCACCAATTCATTGACACTGAGGTGTTATTTTCTTAAAATGGCACTGACATGATTCAGTTAAGAAAGGAAACAGATATCAAGGGGGCTATACTTTCTACTGCAATATTCACTCGTGCATTGCCTTCTAATTAAGTAAAGTGCTTGAGATTTGCTTCATACCATCAGAAAGGTACTTGCCACTGTCTTCTCAGTGAACCTTTACTACAAGGGGATGAATGGAAGGAACAGTTCTGTTGAAAATCCCAGTACGCCAAAGACCAAAGGCCAAACAAAATCAGAATTTGCCTTTGTTATTATGATGTCTAGCTCATCCATATGGCACACATTTTTCTGACATTTCTTCCTCTGCATTGTGTTTTTCCCCCTCAGGATATTTTTATGACCCTTTTTTTTTTTTTTTTAAGTAATTGTGAGTTCTGACTGTTCCATTCGAACCCTTGTAAGTGTTTCAAATTTCAGAACTTGCTTTGCAACATGACTCCCATTTTCCCCCATTGACTTCAAGCAGAGGGAAGGGATCTGTATGAAGGAAAAATACTATCGATTTTTACACACTCTGTAACTGTGCAATTTTGAACAAACTTTCATCTCTGCACAGCTTAAGACTTAAGATTTAAGCCTTAAGCAGAAGTGTGTGGGGCAGAGACAATTGGCCATGGCCACCTGACCTCGCCCCTTCACCCTACCCCCCCATCCCAGCCAATCCACTGTGGGCATCCCTTCCCCGCCATTCCTCCCCTTCCGCTCCTCCTCCACTGTCTCACCCCAGGTGATTTGACATGGGACAAATTGCTATGACTGATTCACCATGTAGGACAACTAGCTACGCATCCTGGCAGCCCAAGGGTAGGCAACCTTGGCTCTTTTATGACTTGTGGACTTCAACTCCCAGAATTCCTGAGCCAGCATGGCTCAGCTCTCCCTTTTCCCTCAGCATGGCTGGCTCATGGAATACTAGGAGTTGTAGTCCACAAGTCATAAAAGAGCCAAGATTGCCTACCCCTGTGGCAGCCAATTCATGCACCGAGAGGTGGACCTCTGCCTTTCCATGGATGTGACATACAGAGAGGGTCCCAGATGGGGCAGACAATGGCCTCAGGTGCCGGGAAGTGGGGGAATGTGGCAGTTGCTGTGTGGGCAACCAGGCCGCTCCTTCCTGCTTGCACTTGGCTTTTTGAGCTATTTTGATTGTCAGCAAAATGGTTTTAGAAGTTATTTAGGTCCTCGCAAATACATCTTTGCAACCGCCTGCTCTAAAAACAAAGCCCAAACAGCCCTCAAGCAAAAGTAACTTTTTCATATGGCCATATCCTCTTTCTGTTCTTCCACAGTTGAAATGGCATGCTAATTGCATATGCTATATACATGTGATAAAATCCACACCTTTGCTCTGTGACATTATGTTATAAATATAGAAGGTATTACACGGCTAAGAATTAATGTTTATCGGCAGAATGTTAAACTGAGTCTTTTAAAATCAATACAGTGGTATGTCAGAAATAGAATCTGCAGATTGCTTTCTCTTATATAACAGGTTTCTCATACAAAATGTTCACATTCAGAATGTTGCTTTTAGCCACAATTATCCAAAACTGCGTATCTTATGCTCCAGAACAAATGGTTCACCCTATTCAAGGACAGATAAAGTATCCTAGTGCCTGGGATAACAAATCTGAGATATTTTAAAATTTCCTTTCATTTTTGAAGTGTCTTGTTCTAACCTTTTCTTCTCTCTCTCTCTCTCTCTCTCTCTCTCTCTCTCTCTCTCTCTCTCTCTCTCNTCTTTCTTTCTTTCTTTCTTTCTCCTACCTTGCTTGGTGGTTCTTTTATGTTAGCTGAGTTAGAATAGCATTCATTTATCAAAGTTGTAGACATCTTATTTTTCAACTTCCAATATTATTAATTTCCAAGAGCTTGTGGTGTATATGGCTCCCTAATTTGCTGTTTCTCAACCATGGGAACTTTTAAGATGCATGGTTCTCAACTCCCGGAATTCTCCAGGCAGTTGCTAAGGTTGCCTAATTGCTTAGACAAGATCATTCTTTTTTATCCAAAGGCCTTTCTCAGCTTGCTGTCTTCCACAGATGTTGGGGCTATATTGCTTAACCAAGCCAGCAAGTTAGCGAAGACTATAGAACAGTGGTGGCGAACCTATGGCACGGGTGCCAGAGGCGGCACTCAGAGCCCTCTCTATGGGCACGTGCACCGTGCCCTGGAGATGGCAACCGTCCTTCTTCAAACAGCTGCCCGCTAACTCGCCAAGGTCCCACGTGGCCTGATGCATCCCAGCATGGCTGGTTTCCCTCCCCCTGTCCCATCCCTCCTGGCCTCGTATGCTCTCTTTTTCCTGGGCACGACCCACTGCATCGCCTCCTCAACTGCCGGCCATCCGTCCAGCTCAGAGGCGGCTTCTCTGAACTGCTGGCAGCGGACTGCAGAGCCCCAGACTGCAGCAGTCAAGGGGCCGGCAGGCTGTGGCTGCTGATGGCCACTGTCGGCCCCCATGCACTCAATGGCCTCTGTGTGTGGGGGCCGATGGTGTCAGGCAGCAGCAGCCCCTGCCTCACCTTGCCTTGCGACAATGGCACCTCCGCCCTGCCTTGCCTTGCCTCGCCTCACCCCACAGGATGAGCCTCCTGCCCACCGCCCCACCTGCCAGAGACCCCCTGGATCTCCTCCAACCCTGCCCGGCCCCCACAGGCATCCCTCCCCATGAGCAACATTGAAGTGACCACGCTCACCTTGGCCACACCCACCCAGTCTGCCTTGACCACCACAGCCTCACCCACCCAATGGGTCATGCCCACCTGACACCCGGCGATAAACAAGTGGGTTTTGGGTTGCAGTTTGGGCACTCGGTTTCTAAAAGGTTCGCCATCACTGCTATAGAAGAACCATTCAAGTTCTTACTTTGCTATAAGCCAGGGGTCCCAATCCCCAGTCCATGGCCCATTGGGAACTGGGCAGTGAAGCTCCATTTGCAGAAGTAGCAGGCTTGTGCATGAACTCTCCCCCCTCCCCACAGCTGCCAGTCCACAGAGCCAGAAAGGTTGAGGACTTCTGCTATAAGCAATATGTCTAAACTGAGGCTGAACTGAATCTTTTTTTTTTTTACAGGTTCAATTCTGTTCATAGGAAGACTTACAAATCCTACACAGTAAGCTTAAAATTAATCCATCTACTTGTCTATTTTTCCAAAGCACTGAGGCACTACTATACATATCTAAGTAGCACATTTGATCTTGGATCATTTTTCTCTTTTAATGACTCTGTAATCCATCAGAGTGGAATCAGGGTGATTGAACAGAGCTTGAGCATATTCTGGCCAGATGCCCTTCCTGACGCCTATGCAGAGTTCACAGCAGACAATTACTCATTGGGCCCAGTGAGAAATATCTGCAGCTACCTAGGATCGAACGCACAGTCTCCTGATTTTGAGACAAGGGCTCCACCTCTAGGCCACCACCGCTCACATTTCATCTTGGAATATCCAGAGGAAATTATGGGAACTATAAATCATACTGGTAGTAGATTTTTTTGGGGGGGAGTGGAAGGGGATAGCTAGCTTCAGTGTCCAAGAAAATAAGGAAAAGATGACCTGTGATGCTACCAACTTTAATTCAATTAATTCATTTAATTAATTCATTTAATTAATTCAATTAATTAAATGAATGGTGACAGTGGGGAAAAACTGAAGTACAGGTACTAGATATAGTAATGGCTGGGCCTTTCCTTCTTTCACTAAGCCACTACTTCTCAGCCAAGTGACTTCTTGATATCACACACACACAAACACACACACACACAAACACACACACATTTCAGCCACTCTGCATTTGGTGGTACAATGCTGAGGAAGAACCACGGGCGGGGGGGGAGAGACAGCTTTTACTGTCTTGAGATTGTATCTCAGTCAAACAGCAGGAACAATTCAACAGATCCAGAAGGCATAGAGTTGAAGAAACGTATGCTAGGTATATGATATCTCTAAAGTCTGCATCTCCAAAACTTGGATATAAAATACAAAATTTCCCCCAAAGTTTCTACCACATTGTAAATGTATTAAATTAGGACGAAGCATTTGAAGTAATAATTGCATTTGATTATTTTTAACTAAATATGTATATTCAGGACAATTTTGGTTTGGTCTGAATCTATTCATTTTCATAGCCAAAAATGAATGCTAAGAATAGTCACAGAGATTTTTCTAAGAAAAAGGATGCTGACAGTTTTTCCTTTGGAGTTATTTGTTAGCCCCAGTAAAACACATGGGAAACCCCCATTGCCAATGAAAATGAATCTAGGGTTAGGTCTATTTGGAGTCATGGCTGAAAACTATTTTTAGGGGTAGATTTGTAGAGGTTTTTTAAGGAAAGAATTGGTGATGGGTTTTCATTTGGAGTTTTTTTGGACCTTTGTGGCCCTGTGTGGTCCTTATGGAGTGAGGCTGCCAGTATTTGTTGAAGAGGAAATGTTGTTGTCTATTTGGAAAAAAAGTTTCATATTCCTAACTAAAGGTTTACTCTCAAATGTTTGTATCATATGGATTGTTACTGCTGGTATTTGTAGATAAAGTCTACTATTTGAACAGATTTTGATGATAGTGCATTACAGACTTATTTTTGAGTTACCCTGATTGGGCCAATGTGAGTTTGTAATAATTCTGATGCTGATATCTTATTGCTGTTTATTTGGGGGGGGGGAATCCATTGAACTCAACAGAACTACTTCTGAATAAAATATTTAAAAGTTGGACTGACCTCAGCGTTCTGTTGGTGATTTCTTTGTAACTCAAAGTTGGCATGCTTGCTTGCTAAATTGCGGTGGTTTTTTTAAAAAATAACTATGTGCCCTCTTTGCTGATTGTTGAAGGAATCCAGCCAAGCAATCAGCAGGAAGGGGTTTCTGACTTTTCTTTCCTATAGCCAGTAGGGGTTTTTTCGAACCATAAAACACAACTGAGCAAAGAAGCCCAGATCATATCCTCACAAGTGGCATTTTCAGTAGCTTATCCATAAACCTCTACTTCTGGTTCTGATTAGACAGCTCCAAAGGTGGGAAGAATATAAGACCAACATTAAAATTAACATTATTAATTCTGCAAACTATGGTAGATTCATATTAACAAGAATTGTGATGAACCTCAATTTACTTTATGAGATAAAATATCTGTCCAGTGTGGAATATTGTGATATTGTAATAGGACTATAAGGTTATAATAGCATTATATATTGCAAAGTTACCTGATATTGTAATGGTACTTGCTGAAATAAGATTTCACATGGCAGATAAAAAATAGCTTTTTGCGAAACACCAATGTCTGTGATATTCCCAGTCAAACTCCGAATACTGAATTGGATGGAGATAATGCTGTACTCCAAGGAGACTGATCCGAGCTATTAGTTAACAGTCTTTACTGTTGTTATTAACAGAAGACCACTCTTCCTTCCTTCCTTCCTTCCTTCCTTCCTTCCTTCCTTCCTTCCTTCCTTCCTTCCTTCCTTCCTTCCTTCCTTCCTTCCTATATCAAAATAACCGCCTTGTAATCTATATGACGATCATGCATGTATGTAACTGGGCCAGCAGGAAGCATTATTTTGGGTACAGATGCCATCTTTTAGACTGCTTTGTTCACAGTAAATTTCAGCTCCATGCACTCTAGTGGATTTGAGATAGCTGGGCAAAGCCCATTGTGGGATAAAATAGCAAAGCTTCTCACATGTATGCACATTTAAATCTATGTGGGATTGGTGGGGTTTTGCCAAAAAAATGTTCACAGGAAGAGAAAAATTATTAGTAAACTTGGGAGCACATTCACTCCTGGAAACCAGATAAAACACCAATACATGGTGTTTTTCTTCTGCTAATGATGGCAGTTTGGCAATATTATCTGCTGAGATAATCAGCTTTGGTGGGGAAAATGTTTCTCACCACTCTCTTTTTGGCTCAGTTCTCTGCAAGAGAAAAAAAAAAGCAATGTAAATAGAGCCCGTGTGAGTGGGCTGCTAATGGAAGAGTTGCCAAGTCTATATGCAAGTTTCTATGTACAACTGCAATTATGGACATTTCTCCCCAGCTTTTGAATCGTTAGAGGCTTACAGACTTTTTAAATTAAAATGTTGTCAGAAATATACAGCAGGCTATTCCTACCCTTATTGCCAAAGGAGCTTCTAACACAATAAACATAATTAATATAAGAATCCCATGGCAGCTTTTTGTAGATATGTATCGAACATCCATCCCCTAATATTAAGTGGTGATTTGCTTCATCGTATGTGTGTAACTTTGCCATCTGTTCATTACTTTAAGACTAAAGTATTTACCATTTCAACAATATAACAAAAATTTAGTACGGCTTTTATGTCTGTTGGGTGAGCTGGAAAGGGAGGCCATGGACAAATTCACAAAAGTATGATAATATGATATTTTTTTATTTAATAACTATTTATTACTTAATTTGACATTTTATTTATCAAATTTAAACATTGCCCATCTAAGTGACTCTGGGCAGTTAACAGATAAAAAATCATAAAATCATACAGTATAAAAGATAAGAATCGAAACAGAATGAAAACTGAATGAGGAGGAGGGACTTTCTCTCAGGCTCACACCAGGCCCTCCCAAAGTGGCACGCTGCTCTTTGGTCCCCACATGAATTGGCAGAGCCAGGTCTTCATGCTCTTTGGAAGGCCGGGAGAGTGAGGGCCAACCTCACCTCTGGAGGCAAGATGATCCAGGGGGTGGGGGGCAATGGCAGAGAATGCTCTCTTCTTAGATCCCACCAGTAG